>NW_023277131.1:0-27499 GCF_003668045.3 Cricetulus griseus
CCTTTAATCCTAGCACTTGGGAGGCAGAGGCAGGCAGATCTCTGTGAGTTCGAGGCCAGCCTGTTCTCCGGAGTGAGTGCCAGGATAGTTTCCAAAGCTACACAGAGAAACCCTGTCTCGAAAAACAAACAAACAAACAAAAAAAAGACATTTGTACATTCCTGAAAAAAAAAACACCAAATAATCCAAATAAACTTGGGGTACAGAACTAATAAAGAATACCCAATAGTTTTTTACTTCTTAATAGAAAAATCTACTAATAAATGACTTGGAGCAGGTCCTTCACAGACAATATTTAGTGAGAGTAGGTAGCCTCATGTGGGTTAGTAGTTCCAGTTGCTTCAAAATGCCCAGACCTTTTGTCACAGGCTCATGTGGAGGATCTACTCCATTGGATGGTGATATTAAAAGTAGCACATGGGTATATGCCTTAAGATATTAAGACCCCCAATTAAAAACTGCATCTCAAATGCTCTCTGTTTCTTGGGCCCATGATATGGGCCGTGAGATTTCTGTCACACTTGCCAGGAAACACTTGTGATCGCTCTGTCACAATCTCTTATATCGTCAAATACTTAACCAAACACAATCACCCATGACCTCACGTATCCTCCTGGACTTAGACAGGAGGCACAAGTCTATCTCAGGTATAAATATTTTTACTTCTGATGCCGCACAGTAACCTACAATTGCTTCAGTCCAGTACACAGTTAAGTAAACCCATCAATATACCATTCCAGCTGATGACCACTTAGATACATCCCATATGCTGCAGTTCCCAAATGGAGACAACCCAAAGTTTCTTGTAAGTATTAGGAAGGTTTAAGATTCCTGGTGTTTCACTCATTTTTTGGTACATTAGTTGTTGTACTTTTCTGCTTGTTTTCCTATATATTTATTGTAATTAGAAGCAACATTGTTTTACATGTCAATCCTAGTCCCCTCCCCCTCGCCAACTCCCTTGCCCCCACTATAATGCTATCTATCCCATGAGATTTCTGCTCCCCAGCAAGAGTGAAGCCTTCCCCTCGGGTGGTACTTCAGGTTCTGTCATATCCTTTGGGATAATGCCTAGGCCTTTGCCTGCAGTCTAGACTGAGAGAGCATCACCCTATGTGGAATGGGCTCCCAAAATCCATTGCTATGCTAGGGATAAGTACTGATCTACTACAAGGGTCCTAGATGCAATGAGAATGTGGACACACCATACCCAAACTCATGTGAAACTTTCAAAGCAGTGATAAGAGGAAAGTTCACAGCACTAAGTAACCACATTAAGAAAGCAGAGAATAATCACACTAGAGAATATTAACACAACTGAAAGCATTAGAACACAAAGGGGCCAATACACCCCAGGAGCAGATGCCAGGAATTAATCAAATTGAGGGTTGATATCAATAAAATGGAAACTAGGAGAACAATACAAAGAATCAATATATTGAAGAGTTGGTTCTTTGAGAAAATCAACAAGATAGACAAACCTTTATCCAAACTTACTAAACAGAGAGTGAACATGCAAATCAATAAAATCAGGAATGAAAAAGGGGGACATAAAAATGGACACTTAGGAAATTCAGACAATCTTTAGGTCATACTTTGAAAACCTGTACTCTACAAAATTGGAAAATTTAAAGGAAATCAACAATTTTCTGGACACTATCACTTACCAAACTTGAAAGAAGAACAGATAGGCAACTTAAACAGACCTATAATCTAGAAGGAAATAGAAGTAGTCATCAAAATTCTCCAACCCAAAAAAACCCAGGTCCAGCTGGGTTTAGTATAGAATGATACCAGAAATTCAAAGAAGAGTTAATACTAATGTTCCTCAAAGTTTTTCACACAATAGAAGCAGAAGAGTCATTTCCAAGCAATTTTCATGAGGCCTCACTTACCTTGATAACCTAGTGACAAATAGACACAACTAAGAAAGAGAACTACAGACCAATATCCCTCATGAACATTAATGCAAAAATACTCAATAAAATACTGGCAAATGGAACACAAGAATACATCAGAGAAATCATCCACCATGGTCAAGGAGGCTTCATCCCAGTGTTGCAAGGATGGTTCAACATATGAAAATCCATTAATGTAATCCATCATATAAACAGATTCAGGGAAATAAACCAACATGATCATTTCAATAGATGCCAAAAAAGCCTTTGACAAAATCCAACATCCCTTCATGATAAAGGTCATGGAGAAAAAAGGTATAATAGGAATATACCTTAATACAATAAAAGCATATACAGCAAGCTCACAGCCAACATCAAATTAGAGAGAAATTCAATGCATTTCCACTAAAATCTGGGACAAGACAAGGCTGCCCTCTCTCCATACCTCTTCAATATTATTGCCCTTGAAGTTCTAGCTAGAGCAATGACACAACAATAGGAGATCAAGGAATACAAATGAGAAAGGAAGAAGGCAAACTCTCCCTGTTTGCAGATGATATGAGAGTCTACATGAGTGACCTGAAAAACTCTACCAGGGAATTCCTACAGCTGATAAACACCTTTAGCAAACTGGCAGGATACAAGATTAACTCAAAAAATCTTTAGCCCTACTAAATACTGATGACATATTGGTGGAGAAAGAAATGAGAGAAACATCATATTTTACAACTGCTACAAACAACATAAAATACCTTGGAGTAATGCAAACCAAAAATCTGAAAGACCTGTACTGTCAGAATTTTTAGTCTCTAAAGAAAGAAATTAAAGAAGATATCAGAAAATGGAAAGATCTCCCATGGTCTTGGATAGGTAGGATCTATATAGTAAAAATGGCAATCTTGCCAAAAGCAATCTACAGATTCATTTCAATCCCCATCAGGATCCCAAAACAATTCTTCACAGACTTTGAAAGAACAACTGTCAACATTATATGGAGAAACAAAAGAACCAGGATAGCCAAAACAACCCTGTACAATAAAGGAACTTCTGGAGCCACCACCATCCCTGACTTCAAGCTCTATTACAGAACTGTAGTCCAGAAAACAGCTTGGTACTGGCACAAAAAAAGACAGGTAGATTAATGAAGTATAGATGAAAACACTGATATTAACCCACATACCCAAAACAAATTGTTTTTGACAATCTTAATTTTTACGATAGAATAAAAAGAACATCTTAAACAAATGGTGCAGGCATAACTGAATGCAGGATTGTAAAGACTGCATATAGATCCAAGTCTATCGTTAAGCACAAAACTTAAGTCAAAATGGATCAAAGATATTAACATAAATCCAGCCACAATGATCCTATTAGAAGCCAAATGGAAGATACCCTTAAATTAATTTGTACAGCAGACCACTTCCTCAACATTATGTCAGTAGCATAGACACTGAGAGCAACAATTGATAAATGGGACCTCCTGAAACTGAGAAGCTTCTGTAAGGCAAAGGACACAGTCAACAAGACAAAACGGCAGCCCGCAGACTGGGAAAATATATTCAGGAACCCCAAAACTGACAGAGGGCTGATCTCCAAAATATACAAAGAACTCAAGAAGCGAGTCTCCAAAACACCAAACAATCCAATTAAAAAGTGAAATGCAGAACTAAATACACAATTCTCAATAAAGGAGTCTAAAATGGCTGAAAGACACATAAGAAAATGTTCAACATCCTTAGCCATCAGGGAAATGCTAAATAAAGCAACTCTGAGATACCAACTTACTAATGTCAGAATGGCCAAAATCAAAAACATCTATGACAGTTTATGCTGGAGAGGGTATAAAAACAGGGGAACACTCCTCCACTGATGGTGAGAGTGCCAACTCATACAGCCACTTTGGAAATCTGTACAGCAATTCTTCAAGAAACTAGGAATCAGTCTACCACAAGGTCCAGCAATTCCACTCTTGTGTGTATACCCAAAAGAAGCACATTGATACAATAAGGACATCTGTTCAACGATGTTCATAGCAGCACAGTATTTGTAATAGCCAGAAACTAGAAGCAGCTTAGATGCCCCTCAACTGAAGAATGGATAGAGAAAATCTGGTACAATTACACCATGGAGTACTACTCAGCAGAAAAAAAAACAATGGAATATTGAAATTTTCAGGAAAATGGATGGAACTAAAGAAACCATTCTGAGTGAGGTAATCCAATCACAAAAAGACAAACATAGTATGTCCTCACACATATTTGGATTTGAGACACAGACTAAAGGATTACCAGCCTACAATCCAAACTGCCAGAGAAGCTAATAAACAAGGAGGACCTTTAGTGAGACATACATGGTTCCCTGGAGAAGTGGAAAGGGTCAAGATTACCTGAGCACATTGGTTCACGGGGATAGGGGGTAGGGAGCTTGGAGAATGAAAAAAGAATACGAGGGGTGCAGACTACATGAGGGAGCAGAAAGTTTGAGTCAGGGAAAGAATAGAAGATAACAAAAATGGAGATATCATAATAGAGGGTTTACAGAGAAATCAGGAACTAGGGAAATGTCTGTAGATCTACAAAAATGACACCAGCTAACAATCTAAGCAACAGAGGAGAGGCTGCCTTAAATGCCCTCCCCTGATAATGAGATTGATGGCTGACTTATGTGCTGACTGAAAGCCCTCATCCAGCAACTGGTGGAAGTAGAAGCAGACAGACACAACTAATCAGTGAACTGATATGGAATCCAGTTGCAGAATAGGACGAGTGAAGAGCAATGGGTTCCAGACTAGACTGGTGAAACCCACAGAAACAGCTTCCGTGAACATCAGGGAGCTCTTGGTCCCCAGTCTGATAGCTGAGATACCAACATGGGACTAATCCACAACCCAGGAACATGGGTTTCAATAAGGAAACATTGGAAATCTACCGGACCTCCTGTAGTAGTTCAGTACTTATCCCTAGCATAGGTGTGGACTTTGGGAGCCCATTCCACATGAAGGAATACTCCGAGAGCCAAGACACACGGGGGTGGGCCTAGGCCCTATCCCAAATGATACGACAGACCCTTATGACACATTATGGAAGGCCTCACCATCAAAGAGGGAGTAGAAAAATATGTGATAGTTATGGTTTTATTTGGGGAGGGTGGGGAAGGTGGGGAGGGAGAGGGAACTGCAATTGTCATGTAAAACAATCTTGTTTGTAATTGAAATAAAATATGCAGAAAAATAAAATAGGTTAAAGAACTAAATAGATAATTCTCAATAGAGGAATCTAAAATGGCTGAAAGTCATATAAAAAGTGCTCTACATTCTTTGCCATCAGGGAAACACAAATGAAAACACATTTTTAGCTTTTAAGGAGGGTGTCATATTCTTAAAAATTTATACTAATGGAAATTACATTCAGGGATAAAATCGAGGATTTTTGTCCACACAAACTCATGGAGGAATATTATAATCACATGAAAATAAAAAAAAATTATTAAGAACTTATTTTTCACAATGGAAGTGTGTCACCTCTAATTCAAGAGTATAGGCCACACTACCTGAGGTCATTTGAGATCCCAGGAAGGAGAGGTTTTAGAGGGGCCAGAAAAATCAAGGGACACATAATATGATTCTGTGTAGATGGAATCTCAGTTCTCTGCTGAGAATTTACGAATGGGACACTGAGCAGTTCCTCCCTTGTACATTAACTCATATAGAATCCTGGCATGTTATAATTTGCTTTACTGCAAAGGAACAGGCAGGTGGTGTTTTCTACTTTCTCTTGTGAAACAATTTTGGAGTTGTTCAAACCTGGCCTGGAATCTGCACTCTTCACTGAGGTCCATAGACTTTAAAACAGCATAGGCTTTAATGACAGAAAACTCACCTCAATGCATGCTGATTTCTAGGAGGTACAATGGATATTGCTTTGGGGAGAACAAAATACTCAATAATAATACTGTATTTCAGCTTCGAGTGGCTTCTTGCACATATGATATGGGTTCAAAGAATTCCACAATGTTGTACAGTGACATATGCCTTGGAAAAAGGTAGACACAGGTATCAGTGAATATAGGATACAAAACTGACACCCAGGCTCACCTATATTCCATTTTAAATGAGCCAAGAAGTGTTACTTTTTTCTAGATTCCTAGTAGATTTGTTTGGGGAAAACATTTTATAATTCAAGAGAAGAGTTTTCATTCCCTTAGTCATGATCCTACAGAGGCACCTTGATTTATTTTGAGATTTTCTGTGAGATACCTGGTAAAAGACTAAGAACTCTGTGGCAGGAGACATTATCTAAAAGTATTAGCTGTCCATGAGCTACTCATTTTTGTAACTGTGAGCAGAGACTGTATGAAAAGCATTGGTTCTGGAGACTGGAAACACCCCACTCCTCCTTCCTGATCAGCCGGCCTGAGCTTTTCCAAGCTGAGTGTAACCTCTGCTCTTGCCGACATCTATCCAAAGTCCCATTCCCCCCTGATCTCCCTGGGGCTGAGCCTTCTTGGATTGGACCTGCCCAGCCAGAGAGGAGCTTCCTGAGACTGGAAACACCTCACACTTCCTTCTCACTCTGTCAGCCTGATACCTACTGAGGCCTAACCCCTACTGAGTGAGGAGACTACCAGGAGAGGCAAGACCATCCAGAGATTCAGACATTGAAGTCCTGGCCCACACACCACAGGGTCACAAGAATATCTAGAGAGACCCCACCTGCACCCACTAAAAGAATAGCTGGGATGAGAAAAGAACAAGAACACACTTGTCCCGCACGCTGTATTTTCTCGCCGGCAAGAAATACACGCAGGACACTCGGATCCTTCTGCAGACAAGCTTTAATGCATCTTGAGAGTTGGGGAGAGCATAAGCTTACCAGAGCGGAGACTCTGAACCAAGAAAACCCATCCCTAATAAAGGCTGGCAAGCAGCCGCCTGGGACGTGTTACCCTATGAATGGCTTCAGCTCCTCAGGCCAAATGAGCCACGGGATAGGCAGAGATCAAAGGAATGGAGATTACCCAGCGCCTGTGAAGTAATTTACATCTTGGTGTCTTTAGGCACCATTATTATAATGGAGAATGCAGGAAACGGCCCCCTACATATCCCCCTTTTTTATTAATTAATGATAAGGCTTTATATTTTTACAAGCAAATAGGTCACCCATATGTTGAGGGATAGAGGCAGAGGTTGTACCTTCCCAAAATCAAACATTAAGACTGTGTACGAGAGTCGCCATCAGGCTGTTAGCTTGACCCGAAGCACTCTCGACCTGTCCTCTGCCGTTTTTCTGGGAAAGGGAGGCTCGGGCAGGTAACCCTTATGCAGGTCAACGTACCTCTCAGAGAAGCCTGCATATTAGGCAACTCTGTGCGATGCCTTTGCTCAGCATCCCTCATGGGCTGCCCAAACCAGACACTCTACCCTGTGCAATGAGCCTAGGCTCCGGGTGTTTAAGAGCTGTCTGGCCGGCAGCCTATTGCTTAAGCATTGTTAGCCAAATATCAGTGGAAGCGCTTGGGCGATCTCTCTTGGTTTGAGCCCTGGAGCTTACATACCAGCCAGAAGTAACATCAATCCGCAAACGGCTGCATCAAACAATCCCATCACCACCCCTTTCTCACAGACCAGCCAGAAGTAACAGCAATCCGCAAACGGCTGCATCAAACAATCCCACCCCCACCCCTTTCTATCCGTCAAGGACAGGAGTTAATCTGGATAACAATAGCGGCTCTCAACTCCCGGGGAGAGGGTGGAGTTCCGACTTTTGAAGGTCCGAAGGGGCTCTTCGGGTTGAGTCTTTCTGGGATCCACAGAGGATTTTCTTCATCCTGTGGGAAAACATAATAGCTCCCCTGGATCTTATGAGAATAGGATCCGGGCCTCTCCAAAGATCAGTTAAGATATCTTTCCATTTTACCATTTCCTTTTGGCCTTTTAGGTTTTGAGGTGAGACGCTTGGCCCGAGCGTCAATGTTTATGAGGCTTTAAAGCCCCAGGCATTCCAGGCCTTCAAGAAGTGTTGAATAGCAGGCACGGCCTTTTCCCCTATCAAAGACTGGGAAAGCCATCTGTAATTTCCTCCGCTCCTCTGATGGTAAAAAGGAGTCGGTACCAAATAATGGGGGTGCTGATAGAAGTACACCCGCTGAATTAACAGGCGATGGCCTCATATTTGCTTTCACTTTTGGCAGCCGATATCTATCGGGGTGGTATCGTGCTGCCTCCTCCTCTAGCTCTGCTTCCTTGCTAGAGTCTAAAATCTTAGAGTCTGAGCTGCTCAGCTCCAAGGCCTCTAGTTTCATTGTAGGGCAGAGGCTAGGTTTTGAGTCTTTATTTCTCTTAAATTTACCGGGATGTGACCGGTTATACCCTATTTTCTCTCCCTCCTTTTTTGTTTCTTTTTCACCTAGCTGAGCTGTTTCCTCTAAAACTTTATCTCTTGAGCTTTCAGAGTCATCAGAGCTATCAAGATTTAAAGCTTTAAACTTACTTACAGAATCATCTAACAAATTATTCACTCCCTTGTCAGTAGACATCCCAGGAGGTCCTTTTTTCTTATTTGTTGTTGTTTCTCTTAACAAATTATTCACTCCCTTGTCACTAGACATCCCGGGAGGTCCTTTTTCCTTATATTTTATTGTTGGGCGCGCCCCATCTCTCACTACATTCGGTTTCTGATATGTAATTCTGGACTTCTTTAAGATTGCTACAACAGTGAGAAAGGTCAAAATAGCTCCTAGTAAAAGCATAGAAGCCTCTATATTAACCTCCCAAAATAGCAACATTCCCAAGCCAAAGTCCAGAAAAAACATACCTCTCCGAATTTACCACCCTGCAGTTCTGAATCCGCCCCGTTAGAGGGGTCTCCGCGGTGCCGGTGATGTTCACATGTTCCCGGGTTTCGGCACCATATGTCCCGCGCGCGCTGTATTTTCTCGCCGGCAAGAAATACACGCAGGACACTCGGATCCTTCTGCAGACAAGCTTTAATGCATCTTGAGAGTTGGGGAGAGCATAAGCTTACCAGAGCGGAGACTCTGAACCAAGAAAACCCATCCCTAATAAAGGCTGGCAAGCAGCCGCCTGGGACGTGTTACCCTATGAATGGCTTCAGCTCCTCAGGCCAAATGAGCCACGGGATAGGCAGAGATCAAAGGAATGGAGATTACCCAGCGCCTGTGAAGTAATTTACATCTTGGTGTCTTTATGCACCATTATTATAATGGAGAATGCAGGAAACGGCCCCCTACACACACTAAACAACAGAAAGACCAATATGACACCACCAGAATCAAGGGATTCCAAACCAGCAAGATCTGAAAAGCCCAACACAAAGGATGAAGAAGAGATGGACCTCAAAAATTATCTCAGGAAGGTGATAGAGACCTTTAAAGAGGAAACAAGAAAATCCCTTAAAGAAATAGAAGAAAAAACAAGCAAAAAAATCACATGAAATGGAGGAAAAGACAAACCAAAAATTCAAGAAATAAATCTCTGAAAGAATCTAAAGAAAGCCAAGAAAAAAACAACCAAACAAATGAAGGAAACACTCGAAACAGTTCAAGGCATGAAAGCTGAAATAGACACAATAAAGAAAACACAGAATGTGGCGATGCTGGAAATAAAAAGGCTGGATAAATAATCAGGAATTGAAACTGCTCTTATTCTAGCATTTTTCATATCTCCTACTGGCTTGTCTTGCTAATCTGAGCTCAAAAATTTATTTTTTGAATCTCCTCAATCTAAACATTTATCATTACCTTACTTATCTATATAACTCTTGTTTTCATCTCTACCTCCCTTGTCATTCCTACCACCTCTTTCAAAATACCATGAATGCCATTGAAACATTTTAGTTTGCTGAGAGAAAATGTTTTGCACAGGTCTTGTCTCAGGACAAGGAAATTGGCCCCAACCTGGGGACAGACAATCAATCCTTTTTGTGTCACACCTGGCCAACAGACAATCGGGGACATTTCAGGGTACATTCTGTGGTTTTTCCTTTAGAGAAAAGCATGTCACACCTGGGTGACTAACATGAAGGCATAATTCTGGACCCCACGGAAACCCTGAACAGATTTGTCTAAGATGGGGATGTCTAAGAGAATCAAAAAAAAAAGAGCAAAAGTTAATAAAATTAAAAGAGGGTCAAAAGAAAGTTATAAAAATGTCAGAGAAAAATGTGAACTGTTTTCTATGGGCTCTCATATATACTTATAATAATAATATGGGTTAAAAATTTTGAACACTCCAGGTTAATTCTGTTTAAAAATTGTACATATGTCCCCACACCCCAAAAATTACATATACTTGTTAAAAGTTTCTATCTACGTTTCTGGTTTAAATGTAAATTTTATAAGAAGCCAAAAGCCAAATCAAAAATGGTTCAAATATTTTTGCTGTCTAATGCCAACTTCAGCCAGTCATTTGTGGACATAGCTCAGAATTTATTTCTGAGCTCTAGTCATTAAATTTGGGTTATCAGGAATTCAGATATCTTTTTAATAAAGATAATATTAAAACTGTTTCATGGTTAAATCTGTCAAAAAGTTAAAACTAATAACACTGGAAATAGACAACATAAATTTAATAGTCACCCAGCTGATAATGATTTTGAACACATCAAGGATGCTTTTTTTTTGATATTCTTACAAACAGACAATAAAATATTTTTAATTGTTCAAATTTATAAGGTTATAAGTTATTAATGCTTCTATTATATTATTAATATTTGTGTTTAAATCAAAAGAGGTAAAATTTAAGATCACAGCCAAAAGTTGCATATGCTAATAAAAAAATTGAGCTGTGTATTTCTTATGGTACATTAAGACAATGACCTAAGTTTAACAAAGGGCTTAAAATAACTGCTAAGCCCATAGGTCTCATGAGATTCTTTAGAATTTTAAAAACAAAACTCTTTTATAAAAGTGGCTTAGGACAACCTGTATATCAGATGTTTACATTGATAAAGGTAAACCTGACAATATAAAGTCTTAGTTTTGTTAAAGCTGCTAACCTGTTATAAGATCTTAAAAAATATGTTACTAGCCATTCTTATAAATGAACAAGTTAACAGATTTACCTAGGCAGACTTCTAATACTACAGAGATCTGCAGAACATTCTATTTAAAATGTTGACTAAAAAAGTTTATAATATCAGAGATTTTCAGATTCTGACAGTGACCCAACGTCTCTAAAGAAGATTATGGGGCTCCATAGACTGTGATAATGCTGACCAGTGAGCATGATGCTCAGATGCTACACCTACTGCGTGGCAGGACAGGGCTCAGACTATGGACAGGCTACAGGACAGTGGAGAATTGATTGTAGCACGTTTGCCTAGACAAAATAAGGTCAGTCTTTTCCATGTCCCTCTTCCACAAAGAGAAAAAAAATCTCACTTTATGGACCTGGTAAAGATTTACATTTGCCCCCAACACTATTGAGACTTGGGTATGGCTAACTGTATATGGACTGGACCCTGTCATTTTTAATAGTTTCAAAAAATGCATAAAATTTATCATTCTCATATCTCTGATAATATTAATGGTTAAACTATAGCCATCTTAGTAGCTCATTTAATAAAATTCTGATAAGCTGATAAAACCAACCACCTGCTGTTCAGTCACAAGTTCAATGTGTTTAGATTTATTTAGTTGCCATCTAAATATAAGCTTAATGGGCTTTTCATGAGGCCAAAGACACTTCTGTCCAATCTGTACCTGACTCTCTAGACAGAAGAAAAATGTACAAGCTTCTAATCCAATTCTACAGTATTTTGTTAGAACTCAAAGGTATAAATATGTTTCTGCCCTTGTACAAATACCCACTATCTGCTTTTTCTGCAATGTAGATTTCAATGCAGATTGGTAATGATAAAATGTCTAAAATTTCTATGTCCTATTATATAATAAAGTCCATATAGTCTTCAGAGGTTCAAAAGTCTTAAAGCTTAGATCCACTTTTCACAAGTAAGAAAAGGACTCCAGAGGAGTACAACATTTGTTATCCCATCTATTTGTACATGAGGATGAGCATTTCTTGGAACTCCTGTAATTCTTGATCACTAGAAATATGAGCCCAATTGTTCCAATAAGATACATAAGTTTTAACTTCGGTTCACAGTTTAAATATGTCTCAACAGATTTCCATTTCTGGCATACAAATATCAGTTGCTGACCACAGAATGCTCCTAAAGACTGCAAGCTCTGGACTTGCTGTGGATGTGAAATAGTCCAGCTGATGTGGACACCCCCTATCTCTGAAACAGAGTCTGCCAACCATAACCTCCTGATGGATTCCCCATTGCCTAAATTCCCTTCTTTGCTTTTGACTAGCATTGCAGCCCTCTTGGTTCCCTAACTTTGTCCCAAAGTCAGCAGTAAGTAGCATAGGAAAGAATACTTTGCCCATCTTCCTGGTAAAAATGCTAAGTCAAAAAAAAAAAAAACTCCCTTACATGAGGGAAATGCTTGTCCATTACCCAAGCCCTAGTTCTTACCCAGCAATATCAGGCTCTTAAGCAACAAGAAGGACCTAAGTTTTAGGATTAAAACCTCACAAAAAGAAATGGAGTAATGAAAGATTTTAGTTTGCTGAGAGAAAATGTTTCCCACAAGCCTTGGCGCAGGACAAGGATTGGCCCCAACCCGAGGGCAGACAAACATTCCTTTTTGGGTCACACCAGGACAACAGACAATCAGGGAATTTTCAGGGTACATTCTGTGGTTTTTCCTTTGTAGAAAAGCACGTCACACCTGGGTGACCACTCTAACATGAGTTCATACTTTGTAATCAATTACTTTGTGCACCTTGCCTGTATGCTGATCTGTGTTTTTTCCTATATAAGGAACTTACACCCCATGATGGGCTGTGCAGCTTTCCCGATATTTCTGACACCCGAATGAGCATCTGTTCAATAAACCCTCTTGCTTTTGCAGCTCTTGGTCTGGTTTCTGAGTCTCGGGGTTCCTCCGGACCCTGTGTCCCTTAGGGCTCTTGGAACTTTCACCATAAAAAATTGTTTTTTAGCCTCTCTCATATCCTGTATCACTGACAAACTGCTGCCAATTGAATGTGTCTCAATTAAATACTTAGATATTATATTAATTTATTTTTAGACCTCCTTCTCTCAGAAAGAACAGTAATTAGACATGTATTTTAATCAAAGTGATACTCATATTCATGTATTTTATTTGAAGAATGCAATTTTCTAATAGTCGAAGCAGATATTTATGTAAAATAATAGTGGCGATGATATCTAACACTTATTGGATGAATATGAGACAGCATCTTATCATCATAACTATTTAAATAAGCCTTAAAGTAGGTGCTATGATTGCTTATATTGCACATATAAGGAAGTGGAGGCTCAGAGTTAAGACAGAGTTTAATAGTTATGATTAATAATAAGTTATACAGATTTACCAAAGCTTTCTAACTTTACAAGTAGGAAGTATTTACAAGTAGGAAGTCCAAAAAAGGCCAAAATCCTCTAAAGTTGGTGGGCACTAGCTGAGCATTTTTTTTAATTTATTAGTTCAAATTAGAAAGAAAGTTGCTTCACATGTCAATCCCAGCTCCCTCTCCCTTTCCTCCTCTCTTGCCCCCCACCAAACTCCTACCCCAGACGCCCTCTGCTCTCAGGGAATTACCAAAGTCTGTCATGTCATCAGGGGTAGGGCCTAGGCCTTCCTCCACTTGGGCAGGCTGAGACAGTTTCCCTCCATATGGGATGGGCTCCCAAATTCCTTTCCTAAGCCAGAGATAAATACTCATCTGCTACCAGAGGCACCATAGAGTGCTGAGGCCTCCTCACTGACATCCACGTTCAGGGGTCTGGATCAGTGCCTTGCTGAAAACTTGAAATTCGCAGGCAAATGGATGGAACTAGAAGAAACCATCCTGAGTAACGTAACCAGTCACAAAAAGAGAAACATGGTATGGACTCACTCATATATGGATTTTAGACACAGAGAAAAGGATTACCAGCCAACAATCCACACCACCAGAGGAAGTAAGAAACAAGGAGGACCCCAAGAGAAGAATGCATGGTTCCCCAGAGAAAGGGAAGGGAACAGGATCTCCTGAGCTAATTGGGAGCCTAGGGGGTTGGGAAGAGGAAGCTGGGAGAGAGGGGGAAAAGAGGAGGGGAAAGGAGGACTTCGGGGAGCAAGAAGATTGATTTGGCAGAATAATAGAGGAGAGCAGGATGAGAGATACCATAATAGAAGGAGCCATTATAGTTTCGAGGAGAAATCTGGCACTAGGGAGAGTTCCAGAGTTCTAAAAGGATGACACCAACTGATAATCCAAGCAATAGTGGAGAGGATAACCTAAATACCCTTCCTGTATAATAAGCCTGAGCAGAGGCAGACACCTTCTAGCTGAACATTTTAAGAACCCTTTTGCCACTGTTCTCAAAGCAATTAGATGAATCTGCAGGTGAGTAATGAAGACCAAGAATCTCATTTTCAGGTAACATTGACCTAAGCAAGCTGCCATTCACTTCCACTACAAAGTCACTTTGTTAAGCATACTATAGAAATAAGAGATACATTAGGAGATACATTAAGTCCACGCCAAATAGGAATCACTGTAGTAAATTATCTTTCCTTCAGTCTTGGCTTTCACATTTAGCTATGCATATTTTAAAACTCTTCAATCTAGAAATGCACTCTCATCTAGTAGTTGCTAGTCTTCAGCACTGGATCATTTAATTAAAAGTAAACATTATGTTCATCCCAAGAAACAAAGGTGAATGAAAGGGACATTTCATGGTTATATGCTCATCACTTCATTAGGAAGACACTACCGTGTCTTAGACAGGATTTAAATGTCAATAACAAAGTAGAATCTGTAAGTCATGCAGGAATCATTACTCTAAAAATAAAAAGCCTTGTCATTTCACTAAAAATCATACTGAACACAAACTGAAGCTCTGCATTTTAACCAAACATATATATTATATATATATATATATATATATATATATATATATGTCTTCTTTGTGAAGAGAAATTGACTGTGACTATTTGAATTCTACTCTCTCCATCTCTTTTATATTTTACATATGCTATAAGTAGAGGTCTGATTCTAAGACAACGGAATGAACATATTAAAGCACATAATGCTTAAGTTAAGCAATCTAAAGATTTTCCAAGTTCAATACAGTGTGAAATATGAGAGCATACATTCTTAATCTATATAAAAACACTAACACATCAAAAATTATCTCACAGACTGAACACACACAGCAGTAAAATTTACATGTTAAAACTTAATGTATCTAAAGCTTAACCCATTATATAGAACACATGTAATAAAATAAGCAAAAGTGTTGTATCAGTTAATGGTGAATGAGATTTTACTTGCTTGTTTGATAAATGGGGTTAATTGATGTTTATTTTTATTTTGCATTCTCAGTATATATCATAGGTGTGTTTAGGTGGCTAAGCAGTTGATGAATGTTAAGTTATATCAGATACATATTAAGAAAAATAAATTAGGTAGCACTGTGTATTCCATGAATCAAGGGTCATAACTAATTTGCTACTTCTTAATGTCTCATTTTGAGAAAATATTGTCAGGCCAAGTAATATACAATACTTAGGAGAATAAAAGAAATCTGGAAAACTGGGTAACAGAAGAAATAAAGTTGTTTTGAGAAAACAGTCTTACCACGAAAAATATTTAGGCAGCTGGGTGTGCGGGGACACACCTTTAATCCCAGGGTTTGGGAAAAAGAGGCTGGCAGGTCTCTAAATTTGAGGTAAGGCTGGTCTACCGAGCAAGTTCCAGGACATCCAGGGATGTAAAGAAAAATCCAGCCAAGCATTGGTGGCACACGACTTTAATCCCAGCCCTTGGTTGGCAGAGGCAGGCAGATCTCTGTGACTTCCCTAGACGAGTCTGTTTTACCAGAGCTGGTTCCAGGATAACCTCCAAAGCCACAGAGAAACCCTGTCTTAAGAAAGAAAGAAAGAAAGAAAGAAAGAAAGAAAGAAAGAAAGAAAGAAAGGATGGTCCTAAATCACTCAATATAAATTATAACACAGTAGATTTTGGGTCAGTAGTTACATAAATTTTGTAAAAGTCTAAAAGCATATTCTTGAAATAATGACATAGGAACTTCTATAACAACTTATAAAAAGGCAGTCTCACTATTCTGGTATTTTTGCAGTTTTTTAATTTTTAAAACAAAGTGTGTCTCTATGTGGTCCAGGCTGGCCTTCAACATGTGTCAGACTTGATGGCCATGTATGGGGATTGCAGGTGTCTAAATATGCTAGTCTAGTGTGTTTTGCTATCTATCAATCATGGCCAGTAGCTTTCTCACCACTGTATTCTGTAAAGTACACAGACAGTCTCTTGTGATGCAAAATTTTCGTAACTTCAAAGATAGAGGTAAAACTATTTGAAAAAATATAAATGAAGCATATATTCAGTTCAATGAGGCAGGAATATGTTCAATACACAATTAGTGATGCAAATACAGTGCATTGCATTGCTTTTTTAAATTTTCTGGCACTAAAAGGGACTGAAATTCCACAAATAATGATAATTGTGGACATTTCAGAATGCTTGAAAGAAGTGGTTGTGTTTGCAAATTGAAGCAATATGTAGAGCAGAGATAAGCATTTGGAGTTATAGATAGCAAAATCTAAGAACATTCCCTGGAAAAATAGTAGAGAAATACTAAAGACTCTGCAAAACTTGAGGAATGCTCTGAATAAGCATCAAAAAATGGCCCATGTGCTGATGTTCAACTTTATAGTGCTTAAAGGCAGATGGTATTTGCTTGAGAAAATGGGATTAGAAGGAGAAGCAGCCATTTACTCTAGTGCACAAAGATAAGAGAAAATAATTAAAAGTATCTAACAAAAATACAGGTAAATATTTATTCATGGATGTTTAGCATGTTTATGGAAGTCATTAAGAATCTATTAATGTATTATTGGGACACATTAGTAAAATCTAGTAGCAATCTAATTTGTGTATGTGATCTAGTTTTATTTCCACAGCTTGACAAGTTTTCACAAGTATTCAGGAAATATATGTTGAAGAAAGGCTTCCTATTTCTATGAAGACATATTTTTTTTTGGAACTACAAACACATCCCTATAGTACTTTTGTGACATCACTGAAAATTACAGAGAGTAAGGAGAAAGGTGAAAGGAGGAAGGACAGAAATGTTCATGTAATAATATCTAACATATTATATATTTTCATGGATAGAATCTCCTTTAAACTTCTCTTAACAATATAACGAAAGTTTTATTATCTGTATTTTATGCAGAAACATATTCACAGAGATAGACTGCAAAAGTCAGTAGAGACTAAAAAGCCAACAGGTTTCTAATCCAGTCCTCTTTGAAAATCTTACAGAACATTAAATAATAAAAAAAGTTAATGGATAAAACCTTGATGAAAAATGCAATACAGTGCAGAATATTGGACACAAAGCCATACTCATAGAAATCTAAAGCAAGAAATTGATTCAATAGCTACACAATGGAGATAAGAAGAGTAGAAACTGGTAGTACTTTCCAGTCCAATTCTCTAATATTTGAGCTACTGTCATAGATTGGCTAAAAGTGGAAAATATTAAGCAGAAACTATTCTGGACATAATAATGGTATCAACCACATTACTCAGCAACTTGCTCCCACTCTCCTCCTAGCTCTTAAGAGCAACAGCAACAATAATAAAACTCAGCAGAATGCATTGACTCTGAGCCCTATCCAAGGCAGTACCTGGACAAATGCCTACAGAAGGAAATAGTTATACAGTGTTCAACTCAATGAATCAGAAGAAAAGGCCAAAGCAGAAAGAGAAATTCAGCTTTCAACAAAGGGACAAAACGAAAGTCACTGAAGGGGTGTGATGAGAGGGCTTAAAACAAAACTTACTTCACAGACTGGCTATAGAAAACAGCATTTTAAGTACATGGCTGTTCAACTAGACATTTGACATTTGCTTCTTCTCACAAACCTGGTAATCAAATACCGGATCTTACACATGCTAAGCAAGTTCTCTGCCACTGATTTCTAATCCCTACGCTAATACTAATTATATTAGTGCAGTTTTTTAGAAAATATTTTGTCATAATACTCTAGTAAGTACATCAATTGAATAACCCAGGTAAACATAGGCTTCTTCTGAGGGACAAACCTGACACAAAAAGGGAATACAATCTGCTGTGTGCAGTATCAGTGTCCCAGCATACTGGAGACTTTCATCTAGCCTTTTATCCAGATACACAAACTAAGATTCAGAAAGCTTCCATGATGCCATTCATTATTCACATTAAAGGATTGTTTTCAACAACAGAATGTTGGAAGAAAGAGAGTTTCTGCTGTGAAGAACCATGGATATGGACTGAATATAAAAACAAATCCAAAGATTCCTAATTCAAGTCTAGATTCAAAAGCCCAGACTCCCAGAGCCAAGTCATCAGACTATAAGCCTGCCAAGAGAAGCATTCTTTATGATGTCATACACATAACAAAGGAAAAAATGATTAACTTTTCAACACAAAAAAAATCACAAAAGGGGAAAAAAAACAGATTTTTCAATTCATGTGATCTAATCTTCACTGTAAAAACAGGAACAGACAAGTTATCCTAATTGTGTTAATATCATCTTGCTTCTCCTAATAAGTATATTTTTATTATTTATCATAAAAATAAAATTTTTAGACAGCTATACAATAATTTTCTGAGTCCTAAACAAGGCAGTTAAAATACTCCTAAACTGAAGGAAGTAAGAAAATTGAGGACTGCAAACAAAAAGCACATACTTCCAATTTTCTACAAGCTGGGGATAAGGAACCTTTGATTATACCCCATCATATTAGCTTGTGTCAGGTGTGGTTAAGCTAAACTCAACTCTGAATTACTCCAAGCAGTGAGGAGAATGTTTGCTAAGGAGGAATGTGCTTGTATTAAACTAAATACCGCCTGCTTCTTCTGACAAAAAAAAAATGTATTATGAAACAAGTATGGCAACTCCTGTAGATTGTTCGCTTTTCTAGAAAATATTGTAGCAAATGCAAGTTATTGTTATCAATTTGTTAATTGCATCAAAGTGGTTAATTCTAGATGGCTTGCCATTCTACATGTTTCTAGTTAATGACAGGTCATAAACTATGATAGGTAAAAACAATGTTGACTCTGACTCAACAACAGTAACAGGCTGGAGTGTATTCAAATACAAGAACTGGGCAAAAGAATTAAATGTCAGACCTTTTGTTTTGCAGCCAAGTGTTATTTCCTACAACATTAAAAACAGCAATTACTCTCCAGGAATAGTGATAATTGTTTTCATCACCTGCATCGAGTATTGCAGCAATAGAGATTACAACTTTCCTTGACAACTACAGCACTGATTCTAAAGCACTCTGCCTGCATACAAGCTACACAATTTGACTTACTATTGCAGGAATATCACTTGAGCTGCAGAGTCATGCTCTACAAAAGACATCTGCCAAATTGTATGCCACCAACTTTTAGCTGGTCCTATCACATTGGGACACTTGGGGACATCATAGCAATCTCAATTTGTATTAAGTGTTCTTTATAATGTTCATACAATGACAGAATCACCAAACAATACATTTCTCAGAACACATAATTCTAGAAACATATACCAATCTTGTGATAAAATTCTTGAGAAAAAGCAACTTAAAGTAGAAGAAACTTTATTTAGGACCATGTTTCAGTGGCCTTAGGCTATGATGGTTTGTGGATTCATGTTTACTGGTCTGTAATGAGGCAGCATATCAGGGCAGAAATATGAGGCAGCGTAAAACAGCTCATTTTTTGGCAATTAGGAAATACAGATCAAAAGAGGAGAGGGCAGGGACCCAATACCTCCCTAGAGGCTTTGTCCCCTCTGACTTGATGATTCTACTTCCATTTGCTAGAGGTTTCATCCGGTAGCACCTTCATCTGAGGATGAATTCTTTAATACAATACTTTGACAGATATGTAAAATCCCAGTCATCACCATGTCCTGAAACTCTAGTTAGTGTGAGTTTCCTAGAAGGATATTTCTAGTACTCCTTCACTGAGGATTCAGAAACTGATTCTGTCTAAAGTAATTTAGGTTTAAATAGTCTACGAGTAACACCAGGTATTGGGACTAGCACTTTTGAAGAGCCTTACCACTTTCACCATTCTGTATCAATGAGTGACATATGGGTTTCAGAAAACAAAGTGGTGAGTAGATTCTCAGCATAAAAGCCCAATTTTCATATTAAAGCCTTCACAACAGTGTGTTTCTTAGTGGCTAATTTATTAGATAAAAAATGCCATGGTGTCTGCATTTCTGAGACCAACTTTGGTTTCTAACTTCAAAAGAAACAATGGGTGTCCTGGTGACTAAAACATAGCAAAACCCTTTTATTCATCTGTGTGAGTAAATGTCCCATAGAAAGAATAGCTATCTATTAAATTTTAATAATGCAAAACACCTACTGGATGCTTATTAAATAACAAGTACTATTTTTGAATACCTTAATAATTCTCATATTGTATCTTTTTATGCCTTACAAACACCCTTTAATTACTAATTTCATTAAATGTTTTACTGATGATAAAAATGAAATCAAGAACAGTGAGAAAAACTAACCTAAGGTTCCACAGGTAAAAGGAAAACACCAAACAGCAAGTTAGGCTATTGTGAAACTAATACTTCCCAGATAATATTTTAGCATAATTAAAACTTTCTGATAGAGACAACTATTCACAAAGGGATCAAAGTACTTGCAAACAGTAGAAAAAAACTCTCATGTCTGATGGCTAGAAAAAGAAATCTTCCTTACTATAATTAGGCTATTTTTCCAGTTAATAACAAAAATAAATTAAAGTACATGATCAGGGGGAATTTGTCATCTTGCACTCCAGAAATCCTGAGACATGTAGCTCCAGATTATTCATTCAACACCTCTATATATCAAGAACCAAGCCTTCCTCATGATATGGATTTCATCATTCAGAGGATGAAGCAGGAAAGTACCACACTGAAAACAAAAGTAGCCCTCATTAGACACCTAAACCTTCTAGGATTTTCAATTTAGAATAGTCAACCTCCTCCAGAATTATTAAGATACTTATATTTTTCTGGTCTCAAGTTTAATTTATGGTTTCTCTTTAAAAGACATGTCTCACCAACCCTGAAGCGTTGCCCTATTTCCTTCATCCCCAAGATCCAATTAGTAACAATCAGTACCCACATTCTGCTACCTATTTTTGTGAGAGTCAGGATAAATTTGGTTAAACATATTGGGTGAAATTCAATAACTATTGCAGAAAATTTAAAAATGGAGATATTTAAGAGATTAATGCATCATGAGTACAGAAGATTTATAACTTGAGTTAATTTCCTCATAAAAGAGTCTGGGGTGGATTATCTCACCTTTCTATCATCCCATAATTGAGCAACAAAATATTGTTTATGAACAACAGAGATATCACTGGACACCAAAGCTGTTGGCTTTTTCATCTTTGAGTTAGCCTCTGGAACCTTAAGAGACAAGATTTCTGTTGTTTGAAAAATGCTAATTCTGTGGGGTTTTTATAGCAGTGTAAACGGAATGTGACCTTGTGAAAAACACCTCCAATTCACTGGTTTAATATAAAATTGTTTTTTCATGCCCAATGTGGTTCCTTCTAGGATAATTCTTCCAGCAATTACTGGAGTATTGCTAGTTGCTTTGGAAGAAGATGAATATAACATGACTAATCCAAAAGGAAGACTTATAGCAGGTATACCCAGACTCCATCTCACAGATTACATGTGTCTCAGGATACTTATGAGTACCAGCCCTACACATTTGTGGATAATATCATACTGCAATGTTAAAAGATTGGAAACCTCTGTCTTAAAGCTTCTCTCTGTGAATTATAACCTTCATAGACCCAAATGATACAACAATGTCTAAGCTCATTTTTGAGGAAAACCATAATTATCTTAATAGAGGAAGTGAACAAATGGTGAAAAGTATGCCATAGTCAGTTGCCCTGTATTTTTTTCCATTCTTTTCTCCATTGTTGCTTTCTCTTTAAGATAATATATAGATTACTGGTATTAAACATTTGGCTCATGCTATCTCCAATCTTGTTTATTGCCTTGTAATTTTATTAATGATAAATTATGGTAAATCTTTTCCATGTAAAAATTAAATTGTAATATAAACAATGTCATTACTATTTGTCCTTTTGCTTTATTGCTTCTGAATTTAAGGTATTCCTTGGGAAAGAAAGATATGATGTAAGGATTCTTAATTTTTTCTTGCCTATTATTTAATAAGATTAAGGCTTTGAATGTTCAAATGAAGCTTTCATCTCTATATATGGTGTTATGTAAGACTCAAATATAACCTATGTATCCCAGAATGTCATTTGAAGGGAATGTATATCATTTCTACTATTTGAAGAAATATCCCATAAGCCAATGTAGATGATAAAGAGATAGCAGAAAGGTAGGATACAGATGACCAGGTGCTTCCAAATTTACATGCATTACTTTTATGACCTCTCCAGCAGTTACTCTTCCTAATGTATACCCATTACAGGCACAGAAGTGAGAAATAGTTGTTCTTTTGTAGAGGTATTTCCCTGTGATGATTTAAGGTTTATCCCAGCCTGAGAGTGGTGGCATATGCCTTTAATGCCAATACTCAGAAAGCAGAGGCCGGCATATGTCTGTGAGTTCTAGGCCAGCCTATTCTACAGAGCACATGCCAGGACAGGCTCCAAAGCTATACAGATAAGCCTTCCTTCAAAACAAAAGTAAAAGAGTTATCCCTTGCTTCTCTTCGTTTGTTAATAACATGGCTTTTATTTTTGTATTTTATAAATGAATCAAACTATCTAATGTTATAAAAGTTTTCATTTTTATTTTCTATATTAAAGTTAAAATGATTGATCTGAAATATAGACAGAATTTTAGTGAAAGTTTGTGTTAAAATATATGCAATAAATTGTGTTATTCTCATGATTAATTTCTTTTCAGACACTTCACTTGGTATATTTGAATCCCCAATGTGAATATTCTCTCAATTATGTCTGTCAATCATTTTCTTTCATCAATTCCTTCCATAAGACATCCACATATATGCTTAAATGCCAAAAATGAACAATGGACAATTCAAGACTCAAAATACCCCAAAGTGCCTGCTACTCTATTAGGGTTATAATTTCATTCTAACTTTGCAATTCAACTGGACAGAGTACCCATAACTTAATATAATAATGGAAAATAATGTGTTTAGCCTGCATTTCTTCTAAAAGTAGAGCAGAGAGAATAACATTGGGCATATAGGTTGAGAACTCCAAAACCTATGGTGGAGGACTGAGGAAATCCAGACAAGGTAAAAAGGTCAATCAAGAGGTTCTTGTTATTTTTTCAGGAGTATACTTTAGAATCCAAAGTGACTTATACTAGGTATGCAGCCACGGTGCTTCTGAACTCCTAATTCTCTTACCATTCAAATGCTGGGATTGTTGGGGTATATCCTCAAATCTGCCTTCTAACTAGATTTTTTAAACAGTTAATTCATAGTCATGGAAAACTGCTTAAACCTTGGTGGGAAAAAAGTCCATTAAGAAGATAAGAAAGATTTATCACAGAATCACCCACCTGACTAAGGACATATCAGAATTGGTACAGTGCTTGTTTAGCATGTATGAAACATTGGGTTTGATCCCAGCATCACAGTAAAAAGAAGTATTACGTGAGTGACAACACTGTGACAATAGCAGCTAGTCTATGGACCATTACCTCCGATAGCCAGAGGTTTCCCCTGCTGAATAGTAATTCAAACTGAGAGCTTACAATTAACTTTGCCCAAATTTAAAAAGCAAAGGAGAAAACACCCAGTTCAGTTTGAATTTACACAAATCACAAATTTAATTAGCATAAGTGTATACTATACAGTATTTGGTGCACACATGTTCAAAAGTGTATCTGACATGAAATACAAATTTTACTGGGCAACAAGTCACTTGTCAGAAAGTAGAGGTATATGTGGCAGTTTAAATGAATTGCCCTGAGGCCTAGAGCTGGTTGCCACAGCAACAACTAACATTGAAAATGTGGGCAAAGAAATAGTATACACAAATTGTATCTGTAATATATAAAAGAGATCAAAAACACAATTATACTACATATTAAGCAACCAAAAAAGTCTTCGAATATTTAAATTTTGATGTGACAGAGAAAGTCCAGTAAATATTTACTGTGTAATCATGTAAATAGGTGAATGGATGGAAAGATAAGCATGAGACAAATACATTAACTAAGGAAAACTAATAAAATTTGTAATGATTAACTCAAATTGAATCAATTCAGACTTATGTATGAAAACAATAGTAAAAGTGTGAAATAATATAGTCTGAAATAAGGACATTTAACCAAATAGTGATATTTGAAATATAACCTCTAAACCAAGGCACTTTTACTGGTTAATCACTGATAATCATAAAAATATTTATTCTTATCTCCAGAAATTTTTAAAATAACTTTCTTCCATTTGCCAGTTACGTATCCATATTCCTACCTTGTTACTTCCCTGCCACTTTTAACCTTAGGACTTTTGCTAAACTTTTTCATGTACTTAATGAATGGGAGGAATTTTCTGCATTTCTTCTGTCCCCTCTACTACTGTCCCTCTTCTTCCTTCCCCTTCTGCTCTTTTTGGTCCTAAACAGTACCTTCTCCCTCTGAGTCTTTCTCCCTCTCCTCCCTCTCCTATTTCCTCCTCCATTTCTGTTTTCCATCCTGACACTCTTACCTTCCCTTTCTCTCTACAGCATCTCTTCCCTTTTCCCTTTATCTCTAAACTTTGTCCATCTGCTATCATTTTCCTCCCCTCTCCCAATTCTTGCTTCTCTCCCTCTGCTCTTACTCTCCCTCTCTCTCCTCTCTCTTATTTCCCTCTCTTTCCCAGTCCTTATTTTCCCTTCTCCCCCTTCTTTTGCCTCCCTACCCTTACAGTCTTCAGCTGCACCCTCAGCTGTCTTCTTTCTTTTGCCTTCTCAACCTCTTCTCTTTACCTCCATTACTTTCCCTTCCTACATCCTGTCCTTTTCCTCTCTTCTCCTCTCTGCTCTCCTTCTCCTCTCCCTCAGCCTGTAGACACCCTCTCCTGTCTCCTCCTTACCTCTCCATTTATCATTCCTTACACCTCTCCTAACTTATTCTCTTTCCTCTATTTTTAATTCCCACCCTGCCCTATAGTGCAGATTTCTTTCCTCCTCCCATCCTCTGCTTCTCCCTCTCCCTGTTCTATTTATTCACTCTCCCTTCCTATTTCTTCTATCTCCACATTATTCTCTCCCACCCTTTCCCCTTCCTCCTCTTTCCTTCCATTTCCCCCTCTTCCTACTATCTTCTCATTCCACTTTCCTCTCCCCATTCCCATTACCTCCTACTATTGCTCTTGTCTGTCCCTGCATACCTTTTCTTCTTCTTCTCTCCCTCTGTCCATTCTCCTGACACCTTCTCCTCCTAATCACCTACTTCCCATTACCCTCCTTTTCCCTACCTGCTAGATTTCTATTTCTATTATTACTATTATTAATTATTGTTTGTTTCAAACCAGAGTTTCTTGTTATAATAGCTGGGGCCTGACTGCTCTGAAACTCTATTTATGGACTAAATGGGCCTCAAAATCAGAAATTCTCCCTACCTCTGCTTCTGGGGTGCTAAGATTAAAGAAGTGTGCCAACATTCACATCCTTTACAAAATTTGCTTTAATTTTCTTTGTATGTGTGCTTTGCATGAATGTACATCTGTGTACCAAATGAGTACCAGAAGCACAAGAAGGCAGAAGAGGGCATCAGATGTCCAGGAACTGGAGCTATAGACAGTTGTGGACTACCATGTGGATGCTGTGAATGGAAACTTGGTCCTCTAGCAAGAGCAGCCAGTAAGCACTCTTGAACACTGAACCATCTCTACAGCACTTTTTTTTATTATTAACGAGAGTTCTATTATTTAACCTAAACTCACAATTTTCATCCCAATTACTAGTGCAAAAATTCTTGAACTGTGCCAGTACACTGACTACCATCTCACAATGCCAGGTTTACCTTGAATTTCTATTAAAACATACTGGCAGTCTAGTGTGTTGGTACATGACTTTAATCACAGCAATTGGGAGGCACAGGCAGGTATATTTCTGAGTTCTAGGCCCAGCCCTGTCTATAAATCAAGTTCCAGGGGATATTTAGAAATGCCTCCTCCTAAAAAAAAAAAACACACTCCGCCAAGCCCACGCCTACCATAACCCCTCCCCCACCCTGTCACGCCCATTCCCATAAGTAACCCCATCCCAAACTCCTCAAAACAGTACCCTTCCCTAGCCACCCACACACCCTAACCCCACCCCCACCCTTTCATACTCACTCCCATATTTACCCCCCCATCTTCCCCCTGCCCACTTACTTGTCTTCCAATCTCACGGTATTTGTAGATTCAGGTGTCCACCAAGGCTCCACAGCACTGTCCATCCATCTCATGAAGCCAGTTTACCAAAGACAAAGAAATGTATTAAGGTGAGATTTCTTTAGACACCCCAGGAAGTAGCAAACTTGAGTTCTTCTGCCCGACTATCTCAGTCTCAGTACAGATTTAAGTCAGCACCACCACTCTGGATGGGATGGCACTATGCTGGGTTGACTTTTTTGAGGGAGGAGCAGGGACAGTGTGTCTCTACATATCTCCAGATGGGGTCAAACTCTCTGTCCTCTGCCACCTTCCAGGCCATCACTTCTGCCTCCATCCAGCTTTTTTCACCCCCCTTCTTTCTCTTACCCTTCCCATCCTTCACCCAGATCTGACAGTACAAGCAACTGCTTGACACAATGCCAGGCGCCATGCCAGATTTTTAGTTTCTTTTCTCTCACTCTTCCTTTCTCCCACGGTCTCCTCCCTTCCGCTATCCTGTTCCCCTCCCTCCCATTCCTTATCCTTCCCTTCCTCCCTTCCCCCTCCCTTGCTTTTGAGACACTCAAACTGGGGAATCTCATGCCCGCTCATCTCCAGTTCCCAAAGCCAAGCTTACGAGACTGTGACCCGAATGTACTGCCAGCCACAACACTGTGCCAGGCTCTGCAAGGTTTCTTTTTCTATGAAAAAAAAAGTGTTTCTCTATATTACCCTAATAAGTCAAACTAAACGTTGTGAGCCACTTACCCTCGTTAGCTCTCTATACCTGAGAGTAGCCGTTAAAGCCCTGCCCCCACCACAGATGCCACCACCTAAGTGTGCCCACTTTCTCTGGTAATTAATTATTTTCCAGACAGGGACTCTCCATACAAGTCAACAAAAGCTAAAACTCACAATTCTCGTACACTCAGGCTTCTGCTACTCAGGGCTGGAATCACAGGAACATTTGAACACACCCACGTGTAACCTCTCGTCCTGCTACCTCAAGAGAGATTTCTCTGCCTCATCACAAGTTCAATATACACACCCAGAGTGAGACTGAATCTCGAGATACGTGTACTCTCATGATCTAGTGTCTCCACGAATCAGTGCTGTGTTAATACTCTTGCGTCATCCTTATGCCCGCCCTTCAGCATAGGGTTTGCA
>NW_023277132.1:0-27482 GCF_003668045.3 Cricetulus griseus
CCTTACACAGCTCTCACACTACACCACACGAGGAGTCTCTCCACACCCTTACACAGCTCTCGCACTACACCACACGAGGAGTCTCTCCACACCCTTACACAGCTCTCACACTACACCACACGAGGAGTCTCTCCACACCCTTACACAGCTCTCACACTACACCACACGAGGAGTCTCTCCACACCCTTACACAGCTCTCACACTACACCACACGAGGAGTCTCTCCACACCCTTACACAGCTCTCACACTACACCACACGAGGAGTCTCTCCACACCCTTACACAGCTCTCACACTACACCACACGAGGAGTCTCTCCACACCCTTACACAGCTCTCACACTATACCACACGAGGAGTCTCTCCACACCCTTACACAGCTCTCACACTACACCACACGAGGAGTCTCTCCACACCCTTACACAGCTCTCACACTACACCACACGAGGAGTCTCTCCACACCCTTACACAGCTCTCACACTACACCACACGAGGAGTCTCTCCACACCCTTACACAGCTCTCACACTACACCACACGAGGAGTCTCTCCACACCCTTACACAGCTCTCGCACTACACCACACGAGGAGTCTCTCCACACCCTTACACAGCTCTCACACTACACCACACGAGGAGTCTCTCCACACCCTTACACAGCTCTCGCACTACACCACACGAGGAGTCTCTCCACACCCTTACACAGCTCTCACACTACACCACACGAGGAGTCTCTCCACACCCTTACACAGCTCTCACACTACACCACACGAGGAGTCTCTCCACACCCTTACACAGCTCTCACACTACACCACACGAGGAGTCTCTCCACACCCTTACACAGCTCTCGCACTACACCACACGAGGAGTCTCTCCACACCCTTACACAGCTCTCACACTACACCACACGAGGAGCCTCTCCACACCCTTACACAGCTCTCACACTACCCCACACGAGGAGTCTCTCCACACCCTTACACAGCTCTCACACTACACCACACGAGGAGTCTCTCCACACCCTTACACAGCTCTCACACTACACCACACGAGGAGTCTCTCCACACCCTTACACAGCTCTCGCACTACACCACACGAGGAGTCTCTCCACACCCTTACACAGCTCTCACACTACACCACACGAGGAGTCTCTCCACACCCTTACACAGCTCTCGCACTACACCACACGAGGAGTCTCTCCACACCCTTACACAGCTCTCACACTATACCACACGAGGAGTCTCTCCACACCCTTACACAGCTCTCGCACTACACCACACGAGGAGTCTCTCCACACCCTTACACAGCTCTCGCACTACACCACACGAGGAGTCTCTCCACACCCTTACACAGCTCTCGCACTACACCACACGAGGAGTCTCTCCACACCCTTACACAGCTCTCGCACTACACCACACGAGGAGTCTCTCCACACCCTTACACAGCTCTCGCACTACACCACACGAGGAGTCTCTCCACACCCTTACACAGCTCTCACACTACACCACACGAGGAGTCTCTCCACACCCTTACACAGCTCTCACACTACACCACACGAGGAGTCTCTCCACACCCTTACACAGCTCTCGCACTACACCACACGAGGAGTCTCTCCACACCCTTACACAGCTCTCACACTACACCACACGAGGAGTCTCTCCACACCCTTACACAGCTCTCACACTACACCACACGAGGAGTCTCTCCACACCCTTACACAGCTCTCACACTATACCACACGAGGAGTCTCTCCACACCCTTACACAGCTCTCACACTACACCACACGAGGAGTCTCTCCACACCCTTACACAGCTCTCACACTACACCACACGAGGGGTCTCTCCACACCCTTACACAGCTCTCGCACTACACCACACGAGGAGTCTCTCCACACCCTTACACAGCTCTCACACTACACCACACGAGGAGTCTCTCCACACCCTTACACAGCTCTCACACTATACCACACGAGGAGTCTCTCCACACCGTTACACAGCTCTCACACTACACCACACGAGGAGTCTCTCCACACCCTTACACAGCTCTCGCACTACACCACACGAGGAGTCTCTCCACACCCTTACACAGCTCTCGCACTACACCACACGAGGAGTCTCTCCACACCCTTACACAGCTCTCACACTACACCACACGAGGAGTCTCTCCACACCCTTACACAGCTCTCACACTACACCACACGAGGAGTCTCTCCACACCCTTACACAGCTCTCGCACTACACCACACGAGGAGTCTCTCCACACCCTTACACAGCTCTCACACTATACCACACGAGGAGTCTCTCCACACCCTTACACAGCTCTCGCACTATACCACACGAGGAGTCTCTCCACACCCTTACACAGCTCTCGCACTACACCACACGAGGAGTCTCTCCACACCCTTACACAGCTCTCGCACTACACCACACGAGGAGTCTCTCCACACCCTTACACAGCTCTCACACTACCCCACCCGAGGAGTCTCTCCACACCCTTACACAGCTCTCGCACTACACCACACGAGGAGTCTCTCCACACCCTTACACAGCTCTCGCACTACACCACACGAGGAGTCTCTCCACACCCTTACACAGCTCTCACACTACACCACACGAGGAGTCTCTCCACACCTTACACAGCTCTCACACTACACCACACGAGGAGTCTCTCCACACCCTTACACAGCTCTCACACTACACCACACGAGGAGTCTCTCCACACCTTACACAGCTCTCACACTACACCACACGAGGAGTCTCTCCACACCTTACACAGCTCTCGCACTACACCACACGAGGAGTCTCTCCACACCTTACACAGCTCTCGCACTACACCACACGAGGAGTCTCTCCACACCCTTACACAGCTCTCGCACTACACCACACGAGGAGTCTCTCCACACCCTTACACAGCTCTCGCACTACACCACACGAGGAGTCTCTCCACACCCTTACACAGCTCTCACACTACACCACACGAGGAGTCTCTCCACACCCTTACACAGCTCTCACACTACACCACACGAGGAGTCTCTCCACACCCTTACACAGCTCTCACACTACACCACACGAGGAGTCTCTCCACACCCTTACACAGCTCTCACACTATACCACACGAGGAGTCTCTCCACACCCTTACACAGCTCTCGCACTATACCACACGAGGAGTCTCTCCACACCCTTACACAGCTCTCACACTATACCACACGAGGAGTCTCTCCACACCCTTACACAGCTCTCACACTACACCACACGAGGAGTCTCTCCACACCCTTACACAGCTCTCGCACTACACCACACGAGGAGTCTCTCCACACCCTTACACAGCTCTCACACTACACCACACGAGGAGTCTCTCCACACCCTTACACAGCTCTCACACTACACCACACGAGGAGTCTCTCCACACCCTTACACAGCTCTCGCACTATACCACACGAGGAGTCTCTCCACACCCTTACACAGCTCTCACACTACACCACACGAGGAGTCTCTCCACACCCTTACACAGCTCTCACACTACACCACACGAGGAGTCTCTCCACACCCTTACACAGCTCTCACACTACACCACACGAGGAGTCTCTCCACACCCTTACACAGCTCTCACACTACACCACACGAGGAGTCTCTCCACACCCTTACACAGCTCTCACACTACACCACACGAGGAGTCTCTCCACACCCTTACACAGCTCTCGCACTACACCACACGAGGAGTCTCTCCACACCCTTACACAGCTCTCACACTACACCACACGAGGAGTCTCTCCACCCCCTTACACAGCTCTCACACTACACCACACGAGGAGTCTCTCCACACCCTTACACAGCTCTCACACTACACCACACGAGGAGTCTCTCCACACCCTTACACAGCTCTCACACTACACCACACGAGGAGTCTCTCCACACCCTTACACAGCTCTCGCACTACACCACACGAGGAGTCTCTCCACACCCTTACACAGCTCTCACACTACACCACACGAGGAGTCTCTCCACACCCTTACACAGCTCTCACACTACACCACACGAGGAGTCTCTCCACACCCTTACACAGCTCTCACACTACACCACACGAGGAGTCTCTCCACACCCTTACACAGCTCTCACACTACACCACACGAGGAGTCTCTCCACACCCTTACACAGCTCTCACACTACACCACACGAGGAGTCTCTCCACACCTTACACAGCTCTCACACTACACCACACGAGGAGTCTCTCCACACCCTTACACAGCTCTCACACTACACCACACGAGGAGTCTCTCCACACCCTTACACAGCTCTCACACTACACCACACGAGGAGTCTCTCCACACCCTTACACAGCTCTCGCACTACACCACACGAGGAGTCTCTCCACACCCTTACACAGCTCTCGCACTACACCACACGAGGAGTCTCTCCACACCCTTACACAGCTCTCGCACTACACCACACGAGGAGTCTCTCCACACCCTTACACAGCTCTGGCACTACACCACACGAGGAGTCTCTCCACACCCTTACACAGCTCTCACACTACACCACACGAGGAGTCTCTCCACACCCTTACACAGCTCTCGCACTACACCACACGAGGAGTCTCTCCACACCCTTACACAGCTCTCACACTACACCACACGAGGAGTCTCTCCACACCCTTACACAGCTCTCACACTACACCACACGAGGAGTCTCTCCACACCTTACACAGCTCTCACACTACACCACACGAGGAGTCTCTCCACACCCTTACACAGCTCTCACACTACACCACACGAGGAGTCTCTCCACACCCTTACACAGCTCTCACACTACACCACACGAGGAGTCTCTCCACACCCTTACACAGCTCTCACACTACACCACACGAGGAGTCTCTCCACACCCTTACACAGCTCTCGCACTACACCACACGAGGAGTCTCTCCACACCCTTACACAGCTCTCACACTACACCACACGAGGAGTCTCTCCACCCCCTTACACAGCTCTCACACTACACCACACGAGGAGTCTCTCCACACCCTTACACAGCTCTCACACTACACCACACGAGGAGTCTCTCCACACCCTTACACAGCTCTCGCACTACACCACACGAGGAGTCTCTCCACACCCTTACACAGCTCTCACACTACACCACACGAGGAGTCTCTCCACACCCTTACACAGCTCTCGCACTACACCACACGAGGAGTCTCTCCACACCCTTACACAGCTCTCGCACTACACCACACGAGGAGTCTCTCCACACCCTTACACAGCTCTCGCACTACACCACACGAGGAGTCTCTCCACACCCTTACACAGCTCTCGCACTACACCACACGAGGAGTCTCTCCACACCCTTACACAGCTCTCACACTACACCACACGAGGAGTCTCTCCACACCCTTACACAGCTCTCACACTATACCACACGAGGAGTCTCTCCACACCCTTACACAGCTCTCGCACTACACCACACGAGGAGTCTCTCCACACCCTTACACAGCTCTCACACTACACCACACGAGGAGTCTCTCCACACCCTTACACAGCTCTCACACTACACCACACGAGGAGTCTCTCCACACCCTTACACAGCTCTCACACTACACCACACGAGGAGTCTCTCCACACCCTTACACAGCTCTCACACTACACCACACGAGGAGTCTCTCCACACCCTTACACAGCTCTCGCACTACACCACACGAGGAGTCTCTCCACACCCTTACACAGCTCTCACACTACACCACACGAGGAGTCTCTCCACACCCTTACACAGCTCTCACACTACACCACACGAGGAGTCTCTCCACACCCTTACACAGCTCTCACACTACACCACACGAGGAGTCTCTCCACACCCTTACACAGCTCTCACACTACACCACACGAGGAGTCTCTCCACACCCTTACACAGCTCTCACACTACACCCCACGAGGAGTCTCTCCACACCCTTACACAGCTCTCACACTACACCACACGAGGAGTCTCTCCACACCCTTACACAGCTCTCACACTACACCACACGAGGAGCCTCTCCACACCCTTACACAGCTCTCACACTACACCACACGAGGAGTCTCTCCACACCCTTACACAGCTCTCACACTACACCACACGAGGAGTCTCTCCACACCCTTACACAGCTCTCGCACTACACCACACGAGGAGTCTCTCCACACCCTTACACAGCTCTCACACTACACCACACGAGGAGTCTCTCCACACCCTTACACAGCTCTCACACTACACCACACGAGGAGTCTCTCCACACCCTTACACAGCTCTCACACTACACCACACGAGGAGTCTCTCCACACCCTTACACAGCTCTCGCACTACACCACACGAGGAGTCTCTCCACACCCTTACACAGCTCTCACACTACACCACACGAGGAGTCTCTCCACACCCTTACACAGCTCTCACACTACACCACACGAGGAGTCTCTCCACACCCTTACACAGCTCTCACACTACACCACACGAGGAGTCTCTCCACACCCTTCGCACTACACCACACGAGGAGTCTCTCCACACCCTTACACAGCTCTCACACTACACCACACGAGGAGTCTCTCCACACCCTTACACAGCTCTCACACTACACCACACGAGGAGTCTCTCCACACCCTTACACAGCTCTCGCACTACACCACACGAGGAGTCTCTCCACACCCTTACACAGCTCTCACACTACACCACACGAGGAGTCTCTCCACACCCTTACACAGCTCTCACACTACACCACACGAGGAGTCTCTCCACACCCTTACACAGCTCTCGCACTACACCACACGAGGAGTCTCTCCACACCCTTACACAGCTCTCGCACTACACCACACGAGGAGTCTCTCCACACCCTTACACAGCTCTCACACTACACCACACGAGGAGTCTCTCCACACCCTTACACAGCTCTCACACTACACCACACGAGGAGTCTCTCCACACCCTTACACAGCTCTCACACTACACCACACGAGGAGTCTCTCCACACCCTTACACAGCTCTCACACTACACCACACGAGGAGTCTCTCCACACCCTTACACAGCTCTCACACTACACCACACGAGGAGTCTCTCCACACCCTTACACAGCTCTCGCACTACACCACACGAGGAGTCTCTCCACACCCTTACACAGCTCTCACACTACACCACACGAGGAGTCTCTCCACACCCTTACACAGCTCTCACACTACACCACACGAGGAGTCTCTCCACACCCCTACACAGCTCTCACACTACACCACACGAGGAGTCTCTCCACACCCTTACACAGCTCTCGCACTACACCACACGAGGAGTCTCTCCACACCCTTACACAGCTCTCGCACTACACCACACGAGGAGTCACACCCTTACACAGCTCTCGCACTACACCACACGAGGAGGCTCTCCACACCCTTACACACACCACCACACGAGGAGTCTCTCCACACCCTTACACAGCTCTCGCACTACACCACACGAGGAGTCTCTCCACACCCTTACACAGCTCTCACACTACACCACACGAGGAGTCTCTCCACACCCTTACACAGCTCTCACACTACACCACACGAGGAGTCTCTCCACACCCTTACACAGCTCTGGCACTACACCACACGAGGAGTCTCTCCACACCCTTACACAGCTCTCACACTACACCACACGAGGAGTCTCTCCACACCCTTACACAGCTCTCACACTACACCACACGAGGAGTCTCTCCACACCCTTACACAGCTCTCACACTACACCACACGAGGAGTCTCTCCACACCCTTACACAGCTCTCACACTACACCACACGAGGAGTCTCTCCACACCCTTACACAGCTCTCACACTACACCACACGAGGAGTCTCTCCACACCCTTACACAGCTCTCGCACTACACCACACGAGGAGTCTCTCCACACCCTTACACAGCTCTCACACTACACCACACGAGGAGTCTCTCCACACCCTTACACAGCTCTCACACTACACCACACGAGGAGTCTCTCCACACCCTTACACAGCTCTCGCACTACACCACACGAGGAGTCTCTCCACACCCTTACACAGCTCTCGCACTACACCACACGAGGAGTCTCTCCACACCCTTACACAGCTCTCACACTACACCACACGAGGAGTCTCTCCACACCCTTACACAGCTCTCGCACTACACCACACGAGGAGTCTCTCCACACCCTTACACAGCTCTCACACTACACCACACGAGGAGTCTCTCCACACCCTTACACAGCTCTCGCACTACACCACACGAGGAGTCTCTCCACACCCTTACACAGCTCTCACACTACACCACACGAGGAGTCTCTCCACACCCTTACACAGCTCTCACACTACACCACACGAGGAGTCTCTCCACACCCTTACACAGCTCTCACACTACACCACACGAGGAGTCTCTCCACACCCTTACACAGCTCTCACACTACACCACACGAGGAGTCTCTCCACACCCTTACACAGCTCTCACACTACACCACACGAGGAGTCTCTCCACACCCTTACACAGCTCTCACACGAGGAGTCTCTCCACACCCTTACACAGCTCTGGAGTCTCTCCACACCCTTACACAGCTCTCACACTACACCACACGAGGAGTCTCTCCACACCCTTACACAGCTCTCACACTACACCACACGAGGAGTCTCTCCACACCCTTACACAGCTCTCACACTACACCACACGAGGAGTCTCTCCACACCCTTACACAGCTCTCACACTACACCACACGAGGAGTCTCTCCACACCCTTACACAGCTCTCACACTACACCACACGAGGAGTCTCTCCACACCCTTACACAGCTCTCACACTACACCACACGAGGAGTCTCTCCACACCCTTACACAGCTCTCACACTACACCACACGAGGAGTCTCTCCACACCCTTACACAGCTCTCACACTACACCACACGAGGAGTCTCTCCACACCCTTACACAGCTCTCACACTACACCACACGAGGAGTCTCTCCACACCCTTACACAGCTCTCACACTACACCACACGAGGAGTCTCTCCACACCCTTACACAGCTCTCACACGAGGAGTCTCTCCACACCCTTACACAGCTCTCACACTACACCACACGAGGAGTCTCTCCACACCCTTACACAGCTCTCACACTACACCACACGAGGAGTCTCTCCACACCCTTACACAGCTCTCACACTACACCACACGAGGAGTCTCTCCACACCCTTACACAGCTCTCACACTCTCTCCACACCCTTACACAGCTCTCACACTACACCACACGAGGAGTCTCTCCACACCCTTACACAGCTCTCACACTACACCACACGAGGAGTCTCTCCACACCCTTACACAGCTCTCACACTACACCACACGAGGAGTCTCTCCACACCCTTACACAGCTCTCACACTACACCACACGAGGAGTCTCTCCACACCCTTACACAGCTCTCACACTACACCACACGAGGAGTCTCTCCACACCCTTACACAGCACACGAGGAGTCTCTCCACACCCTTACACAGCTCTCACACTACACCACACGAGGAGTCTCTCCACACCCTTACACAGCTCTCACACTACACCACACGAGGAGTCTCTCCACACCCTTACACAGCTCTCGCACTACACCACACGAGGAGTCTCTCCACACCCTTACACAGCTCTGGAGTCTCTCCACACCCTTACACAGCTCTCACACTCTCTCCACACCCTTACACAGCTCTCGCAGGAGTCTCTCCACACCCTTACACAGCTCTCCACACCCTTACACAGCTCTCACACTACACCACACGAGGAGTCTCTCCACACCCTTACACAGCTCTCACACTACACCACACGAGAGGAGTCTCTCCACACCCTTACACAGCTCTCACACTACACCACACGAGGAGTCTCTCCACACCCTTACACAGCTCTCGCACTACTACACCACACGAGGAGTCTCTCCACACCCTTACACAGCTCTCACACTACACCACACGAGGAGTCTCTCCACACCCTTACACAGCTCTCACACTACACCACACGAGGAGTCTCTCCACACCCTTACACAGCTCTCACACTACACCACACGAGGAGTCTCTCCACACCCTTACACAGCTCTCACACTACACCACACGAGGAGTCTCTCCACACCCTTACACAGCTCTCACACTACACCACACGAGGAGTCTCTCCACACCCTTACACAGCTCTCACACTACACCACACGAGGAGTCTCTCCACACCCTTACACAGCTCTCGCTCTCCACTACACCTCTCACACGAGGAGTCTCTCCACACCCTTACACAGCTCTCACACTACACCACACGAGGAGTCTCTCCACACCCTTACACAGCTCTCACACTACACCACACGAGGAGTCTCTCCACACCCTTACACAGCTCTCACACTACACCACACGAGGAGTCTCTCCACACCCTTACACAGCTCTCACACGAGGAGTCTCTCCACACCCTTACACAGCTCTCACACGAGGAGTCTCTCCACACCCTTACACAGCTCTCACACTACACCACACGAGGAGTCTCTCCACACCCTTACACAGCTCTCACACTACACCACACGAGGAGTCTCTCCACACCCTTACACAGCTCTCACACTACACCACACGAGGAGTCTCTCCACACCCTTACACAGCTCTCGCACTACACCACACGAGGAGTCTCTCCACACCCTTACACAGCTCTCACTACACCACACGAGGAGTCTCTCCACACCCTTACACAGCTCTCACACTACACCACACGAGGAGTCTCTCCACACCCTTACACAGCTCTCACACTACACCACACGAGGAGTCTCTCCACACCCTTACACAGCTCTCACACTACACCACACGAGGAGTCTCTCCACACCCTTACACAGCTCTCGAGGAGTCTCTCCACACCCTTACACAGCTCTCACTACACCACACGAGGAGTCTCTCCACACCCTTACACAGCTCTCACACTACACCACACGAGGAGTCTCTCCACACCCTTACACAGCTCTCACACACCACACGAGGAGTCTCTCCACACCCTTACACAGCTCTCACACTACACCACACGAGGAGTCTCTCCACACCCTTACACAGCTCTCACACTACACCACACGAGGAGTCTCTCCACACCCTTACACAGCTCTCACACTACACCACACGAGGAGTCTCTCCACACCCTTACACAGCTCTCACACTACACCACACGAGGAGTCTCTCCACACCCTTACACAGCTCTCACACTACACCACACGAGGAGTCTCTCCACACCCTTACACAGCTCTCACACTACACCACACGAGGAGTCTCTCCACACCCTTACACAGCTCTCACACTACACCACACGAGGAGTCTCTCCACACCCTTACACAGCTCTCACACTACACCACACGAGGAGTCTCTCCACACCCTTACACAGCTCTCACACTACACCACACGAGGAGTCTCTCCACACCCTTACACAGCTCTCACACTACACCACACGAGGAGTCTCTCCACACCCTTACACAGCTCTCACACTACACCACACGAGGAGTCTCTCCACACCCTTACACAGCTCTCACACTACACCACACGAGGAGTCTCTCCACACCCTTACACAGCTCTCACTACACCACACGAGGAGTCTCTCCACACCCTTACACAGCTCTCGCACTACACCACACGAGGAGTCTCTCCACACCCTTACACAGCTCTCACACTACACCACACGAGGAGTCTCTCCACACCCTTACACAGCTCTCACACTACACCACACGAGGAGTCTCTCCACACCCTTACACAGCTCTCGCACTACGAGGAGTCTCTCCACACCCTTACACAGCTCTCGCAGAGGAGTCTCTCCACACCCTTACACAGCTCTCACACTACACCACACGAGGAGTCTCTCCACACCCTTACACAGCTCTCACACTACACCACACGAGGAGTCTCTCCACACCCTTACACAGCTCTCACACTACACCACACGAGGAGTCTCTCCACACCCTTACACAGCTCTCACACTACACGAGGAGTCTCTCCACACCCTTACACAGCTCTCGCACTACACCACACGAGGAGTCTCTCCACACCCTTACACAGCTCTCACACTACACCACACGAGGAGTCTCTCCACACCCTTACACAGCTCTCACACTACACCACACGAGGAGTCTCTCCACACCCTTACACAGCTCTCACACTACACCACACGAGGAGTCTCTCCACACCCTTACACAGCTCTCACACTACACCACACGAGGAGTCTCTCCACACCCTTACACAGCTCTCACACTACACCACACGAGGAGTCTCTCCACACCCTTACACAGCTCTCACACTACACCACACGAGGAGTCTCTCCACACCCTTACACAGCTCTCACACTACACCACACGAGGAGTCTCTCCACACCCTTACACAGCTCTCACACTACACCACACGAGGAGTCTCTCCACACCCTTACACAGCTCTCACACTACACCACACGAGGAGTCTCTCCACACCCTTACACAGCTCTCACACTACACCACACGAGGAGTCTCTCCACACCCTTACACAGCTCTCACACTACACCACACGAGGAGTCTCTCCACACCCTTACACAGCTCTCACACTACACCACACGAGGAGTCTCTCCACACCCTTACACAGCTCTCGCACTACACCACACGAGGAGTCTCTCCACACCCTTACACAGCTCTCACACTACACCACACGAGGAGTCTCTCCACACCCTTACACAGCTCTCACACTACACCACACGAGGAGTCTCTCCACACCCTTACACAGCTCTCACACTACACCACACGAGGAGTCTCTCCACACCCTTACACGAGGAGTCTCTCCACACCCTTACACAGCTCTCACACTACACCACACGAGGAGTCTCTCCACACCCTTACACAGCTCTCACACTACACCACACGAGGAGTCTCTCCACACCCTTACACAGCTCTCACACTACACCACACGAGGAGTCTCTCCACACCCTTACACAGCTCTCGCACTACACCACACGAGGAGTCTCTCCACACCCTTACACAGCTCTCACACTACACCACACGAGGAGTCTCTCCACACCCTTACACAGCTCTCACACTACACCACACGAGGAGTCTCTCCACACCCTTACACAGCTCTCACACTACACCACACGAGGAGTCTCTCCACACCCTTACACAGCTCTCACACTACACCACACGAGGAGTCTCTCCACACCCTTACACAGCTCTCACACGAGGAGTCTCTCCACACCCTTACACAGCTCTCACACTACACCACACGAGGAGTCTCTCCACACCCTTACACGAGGAGTCTCTCCACACCCTTACACAGCTCTCACACGAGGAGTCTCTCCACACCCTTACACAGAGGAGTCTCTCCACACCCTTACACAGCTCTCACACGAGGAGTCTCTCCACACCCTTACACAGCTCTCCACACCCTTACACAGCACACGAGGAGTCTCTCCACACCCTTACACAGCTCTCACACTACACCACACGAGGAGTCTCTCCACACCCTTACACAGCTCTCACACTACCACACGAGGAGTCTCTCCACACCCTTACACAGCTCTCACACTACACCACACGAGGAGTCTCTCCACACCCTTACACAGCTCTCACACTACACCACACGAGGAGTCTCTCCACACCCTTACACAGCTCTCACACTACACCACACGAGGAGTCTCTCCACACCCTTACACAGCTCTCGCACTACACCACACGAGGAGTCTCTCCACACCCTTACACAGCTCTCACACTACACCACACGAGGAGTCTCTCCACACCCTTACACAGCTCTCACACGAGGAGTCTCTCCACACCCTTACACAGCTCTCACACTACACCACACGAGCTCTCCACACCCTTACACAGCTCTCGAGGAGTCTCTCCACACCCTTACACAGCTCTCGCACTTACACAGCACACGAGGAGTCTCTCCACACCCTTACACAGCTCTCGCACTACACCACACGAGGAGTCTCTCCACACCCTTACACAGCTCTACTACACCACACGAGGAGTCTCTCCACACCCTTACACAGCTCTCACACTACACCACACGAGGAGTCTCTCCACACCCTTACACAGCTCTCACTACATCTCTCCACACCCTTACACAGGTCTCTCCACACCCTTACACAGCTCTCACACTACACCACACGAGGAGTCTCTCCACACCCTTACACAGCTCTCACTACACCACACGAGGAGTCTCTCCACACCCTTACACAGCTCTCTTCTCTCCACACCCTTACACAGCTCTCACACTACACCACTCTCTCCACACCCTTACACAGCTCTCGGAGTCTCTCCACACCCTTACACAGCTCTCACACTACACCACACGAGGAGTCTCTCCACACCCTTACACAGCTCTCACACTACACCACACGAGGAGTCTCTCCACACCCTTACACAGCTCTCGCACTACTCTCTCCACACCCTTACACAGCTCTCACACTACACCACACGAGGAGTCTCTCCACACCCTTACACAGCTCTCACACTACACCACACGAGGAGTCTCTCCACACACACCTCTCACACGAGGAGTCTCTCCACACCCTTACACAGCTCTCACACTACACCACACGAGGAGTCTCTCCACACCCTTACACAGCTCTCACACTACACCACACGAGGAGTCTCTCCACACCCTTACACAGCTCTCACACTACACCACACGAGGAGTCTCTCCACACCCTTACACAGCTCTCACACTACACCACACGAGGAGTCTCTCCACACCCTTACACAGCTCTCACACTACACCACACGAGGAGTCTCTCCACACCCTTACACAGCTCTCACACTACACTCTCTCCACACCCTTACACAGAGAGGAGTCTCTCCACACCCTTACACAGCTCTCACACTACACCACACGAGGAGTCTCTCCACACCCTTACACAGCTCTCACACTACACCACACGAGGAGTCTCTCCACACCCTTACACAGCTCTCGCACTACACCACACGAGGAGTCTCTCCACACCCTTACACAGCTCTCACACTTCTCTCCACACCCTTACACAGCTCTCACACTACACCACACGAGGAGTCTCTCCACACCCTTACACAGCTCTCACACTACACCACACGAGGAGTCTCTCCACACCCTTACACAGCTCTCACACTACACCACACGAGGAGTCTCTCCACACCCTTACACAGCTCTGAGGAGTCTCTCCACACCCTTACACAGCTCTCGTCGAGGAGTCTCTCCACACCCTTACACAGCTCTCACACTACACCACACGAGGAGTCTCTCCACACCCTTACACAGCTCTCACACTACACCACACGAGGAGTCTCTCCACACCCTTACACAGCTCTCACACTACACCACACGAGGAGTCTCTCCACACCCTTACACAGCTCTGAGGAGTCTCTCCACACCCTTACACAGCTCTCACACTATACCACACGAGGAGTCTCTCCACACCCTTACACAGCTCTCACACTACACCACACGAGGAGTCTCTCCACACCCTTACACAGCTCTCACACTATACCACACGAGGAGTCTCTCCACACCCTTACACAGCTCTCACACTACACCACACGAGGAGTCTCTCCACACCCTTACACAGCTCTCACACTACACCACACGAGGAGTCTCTCCACACCCTTACACAGCTCTCACACTACACCACACGAGGAGTCTCTCCACACCCTTACACAGCTCTCGCACTATACCACACGAGGAGTCTCTCCACACCCTTACACAGCTCTCACACTATACCACACGAGGAGTCTCTCCACACCCTTACACAGCTCTCGCACTACACCACACGAGGGCCATTTGTTGTTGCCTGAAATGTTTTGGCCCCAACTCTCCTTCCACTCTAGATGATTCACATACGGCTAATGGTAAAGAATTTGGACCCCAGGCCTTCTTTCTAAATGCTGCCCTTGTCCCCATCCTCAGTCACAATAACCAAACACCCCAAGCTGTCCTTCACACCCTTTGAGTGTCCCTATCACCAGATACTTAAACAGATACTATAAGTACTCCCTTATCTTTTTTCCCAACAGCCTACAAACATCCTGAAACAGCTTTTCCCCCCTTCTATATTCTTGGGGAGTTTGAGCATGATTAGCAGTTTTAGTAGAAAGAACTAATAATTAGTGAAATTCCCCTAGTCTCCCTAAATGAATATGCCCAAAGCAAGATCTTATGCCACCAGCTCCTGCCACCAAATGTACTTCTCTGTGCCCCTCTCCGGTTAACAATAATCCATCTCTGTTATTTCCACACATTGCAAGATCCTCCTAACTCTCTCTTTGAGAATTCATCATTGGAATTTCAATCTGCCCAGAATCCCTTGTCCTATTCGCAAGAGTCTACATACCTTTGAAAGGCTAGCTTGGGTTCAGTCATTCCTCTATGATGGGGAAAAAAACAAATAACGAAAAGATAACAACAAACCAAATATCTACCATTCCCTGTAAAGCTTACAGGGAAGAAATTACAACCTGATGCTCTAAGGCTGGGGACATTTAAATCCTCCTTTCCCTTACAGAACACTCATCTTTCCAATTTCTCCAAGCTTAGTTGTCAGCAACAACAAGTAGGGCAGTGTAAACAACAGATGCATGGGGGGACAAGGAAAACCCCAGAAGGCAGCCATCTAATCTCTCCCAGTGTAACAGTGGAACCCTCAGCTACCACCAGGAAAAGTGTTGCTGGAGTTTGAAAAGGAAGCAACGGAACTCTTGCTTACTGACCCTGTCCTGCTCAAGGTTAAGTTAATTATTTCCCTATCTGTACTCCCATAGCAATTTAGGTAAACTTCAATGACAGCATTTAACAGATATCTTCCTACAGATACGACTGTCTCACTCAGGTACAGGTTTCTCCTATCTTAGCAACCTCCTATACCTGATTTTGAACGAGTAATGAAGAAATATTATTACTGTAATGGAAAGTTTAAAAGAATAAAGACACTTCGGACAAAGTTAAGTAAAATGGTTCCCAAACAATGCACATTATGTCGACGACAATGTATGTATCTCTTTCACTGGAAGCGTTCTAGATGCCTGAATAAGAAATTTTTTGTGTTTTATCAAGTTGGACAATACCATCATTGGGAATAAAGTTCAACAATGCTTTGCTATTACCCACAGTGGAATAATGGCAACCATGACAGAACTAAGTAACCATACAGCTCATTTAGGATTCAAAGTAACACTTACAAACACAGATCAATCAGACACCATTAAAAATATCCTTCCTGGGCCTGGAGAGATGGCTCAGAAGTTAAGAGCACTGACTGCTCTTCCTGAGGACCTGAGTTCAATTCCCGGCACCCACATGGCAGCTCACAACTGTCCAGTTCCAGGGAATCTGATACCTTCACACCAATGAACATAAAATAAAGTTAAATAAATTATTAAAAAAAAAAAGAATACTTTCTTGACCTGGACCCATGGGGAAGGGCCTTGGCCTGGCCCAGGATGATGTGGTAGACTTTGGGGAGCCCCTTTTGAGGGCCCTACCCTGCCTGGGGAGTGGAGGGGGGATGACTAGGGGCAGGTGGGATGTTGGGGGGGAGGGGAGAGAGAGGGAGAAGGGATTGATATGTGAAGCAAGCTTGTTCCTAATTTGAACTAATAAAACAAAATAAAATAAAATAAAATAAAAGAATACCCTTTCTGACAGCCAGGACTATTACACAGAGAAACTCTGTCTCCAAAAAACATATAGTTCTTCATACCCAAATGAAAAAACATATTAAACAGGAAAGCCTTTCTGACTTCTCTAAAACTACTTTTAAAACTAATAATTCACTAACTTCAAAATGAAGATTTTACATGGGAAGTGAAGAACATCTAAATGGTTGATGATGTTTTATGAAAATTAGTAAACCATGTTATTACTTAGGAATTTTACATTTCGCTTTCCTTATGGGGATGTCACTGTGTGCTTCAGATAGAACAAGCAATCATTCCTAATCAAAGAAGTTATAAAAAGAAAATCTAAATTAAGTCATAAACCTTGATTATTTGATTTGGCAAGATAATCTACATTTTCTTGTCATATTGTTAACATTTTAAGTCCTACATTTCTAGAAACTATCTCAAAATTATGAAAAATTTCAAACAGCAAAGCTTTAAAGAAAAACAAAAAAAACTTCCAAGATAATAGGTATGTCTACCCATATCTCAAGTCATATGAGACTGTCTGTCTACAACATTCCTGCCAGCACTGGAGAGTCGAGGAATCAGGGCAAAGGTAATGAGAATCACTAGAATTATTACAGAAGGATCTCAGAGCCTACCCTATCTTATCTTCAGAAACCTGTTTTCTCACATCCACTTTATCCCACTGTCCTACCCTGAACCACTAAGGTTAAAGACCACATGTGGTGTGGCAAGGGGCATGGAGCTCAGTCAAAAGCATATGCCTGACATGTCCCAGACCCTAAGGTAATATCTATTATCACCAGGAAATGAATAACCAGGAGAAGACTTCTGAATAGGCCTTACACTAGCCATATCCAGGAAATTACTCAACTGCTTTAAGCCTCATTTCTTCATATATAAAATGATGTTTGCATGACAAGGAGGCAATCCACAAAATCTTAACACAGCACATGACAGTGCAGTGGTCAATGAATGAGATGGTAATGGTGCTAACAATAGAATAAAGCAAAGCAAAATCAAGTACTACATTCTACAAGAGTCAAGACAAAAGTAAGCCTTACATATCGCTTTGCACATTTTTATGTTGAAGACTAAGTTCAAAGTCTCATGACAGATAATTTTAAAATTCATTTCTAAATTACTGGTAGATGACTCTTCACTTTTAAACAGCAGAAAAATGCCGGCATCATTTTATTTCGGGCCTTATTTGTTCAACTTGGAATTAATCCAAACATGCTTAGGATGCACAAAGTGATAAATATGTATGACCATGTTCGAAGGCTCAGGAAAATGGACAGGCAGCTAAAGGGTTTGCAGCACAAACAAAAGGAATAGAGTGATGCTCAGGAACCAAGTAAAGGCTGAATGGTGCTGATGCCTGAAATTCCAACGTCTGAAGGTGGGACAGGGACAAGCTGGAGCAAGGTTGATAGGAAGATCAGCATTACCCCAGAATACTAGGTTTGACTGAGAGAGGCTGCCTCAAAAAATCAGGCAGAAGACTATTAAAAGAAATTCCCAACATCAAGCTTGGATCTACACAAACACATGCACACACTTACATGTGTACTTACATGCAAGCTCACACACACACACACACACCACACACACACACACACACACACACACACACACACACACACACACACGAAAAATAAGAAATATGAATAGCTAATAACTCATTAGTCAAGAAGTATTCAAATCATTAGGCTTTTAAGTTTTCTCATTTTTAATTTTCACACATAAAAGTATATATACCAAAAATCTAACAGTTGGTTGGCAGTGGGTAATCACTTGTAATCAGGAAGGCTGAGGCTAGCATATAAGAATCTATTTCTTAAGGAAGTATAAAGATAATAATTAGAATTTCATGTTTATCTCTGATCAAAAACATGTTGAAGGACATTTATTCCTCCCACAAATAAATATTATTGGCAGAGTAATTTAAATCCTCAGCTTGTGTCCAAGTTTAAATAAAGATTGTTTTTGAAAAAATATGTTTTGTTTTATGGAAATAAAATTCCCCTATGGAATTAAAGTCATGATAGATTTTTTGCCTTGTAAGAAGCTATTAATCAGTAACTGATTCTAGTCTACTTTTTTATAATGTATTTCACTTATTTTTTGATATTAATAAAAATTCCAAGCTATATTCTACTGCCTGCTATCTACCAACAAAGCCTGGCTGCAACTTTCTTGACACTAACGCTTTTAACTCCCCGAGCCCACACACCAGCTATCTGCAGTCCACAAGGCTTAAATATAAGGTTCTGCACATTTAAAGGAGACAGTTTCTAATAGCAGGTATGGAACCCACAGCAGTTCTCAAACATTCTTGGAGAATCATGATTTCAAGGAGATTATTAGGGAAACCAATCAGGTAAAAAAAGAAGCAATGAAGGAACTAAGACCCTACTATTTGTTTAAAACATTTAAGGCTGCAATATTAATGAGGAAGTAGGCAGTACAACAAAAATTAATGTATAGGCAGCTCTACGGCAAGACAGTGAGCACATATGTACATGGATGACTGCTGAAACAGCACAGCAGCTGAAGCCACTTGTTGTGCAGGCCTAGGGACCTAAGTCAGACCCAGAAACCGACAGCAAAAGAAGAGAACTGACTCCCAGAGTTTTCCTCTGACCTCTACATGCACGCTATGGCACATGCATATACATACATACATACATACATACATACATACATACATACATTCACACAATAAGTAACATTAAAAAACAAACCAAAGAATAACACAACCAGGCTGGGTGGCAGTGATGCACACCTTTAATCCCAGGCAGATGCAGGTGGATCTCTGTGAGTTCGAGGCCAGCCTGGTCTACAGAAGAGTTTTCAGGACAGCCAAGGCTACACAGAGAAACCCTGTCTTAAAAAAACCAAACAAACAAACAAAAAGAATAACATAATATAACCAAGGAGGTGAAAGACTTCAAAACTGAAAACTATAAAACACAAAAGAGAGAAATTTAAAATGACACTAGAAGATTGAAATGTCTCCTGTGTTCACAGATTAACACTGTGAAAATGTCCATATTAGCAAAAGTAATCCCCAAATTCAAATACAATTCCCATCAAAAGTCCATTGATATTCTCCCCCAAAATGGAAAGAGGGAGGCAAGCAAACAAACCAAAATCCCCTCAGATAGTGAAGTTCTCCTAATCAGAAAGAGCAATGATGGCAATCATACCTCATCCGATGTGTACTTCCATAGGAACAAGCAGTGTGGCCCTGACACACACAGTCACATAAATCCATCAAACAGAGCAGAGGACACAGAAAAACTCCCAGGACTACAAATGCCTAACTCTGGGCAAAGGTTCTGTGGACATGCTTTAGAGAAAAGGAACCCTGAGGGATCGAAAAGCTGGACCGCCTTCCTTGTGGAGAAGAGGTCAGTTCCCAGCTCCCAGAGGAGGAGGCTCACAACTGTGTATGACTGCCTCTCCAGGGGGTCGGAAGCCTCCCACTGTGCGTCCATATCCACGCACACCTGCATACAGACACACACATATAATTTAAGTAAAATAACTGTCTTTAAAACAAAAGGACTTTTTAATGAATACTGTTGAGAAGTGACATGGTGAAAGACAGAAACCAGAACGCTATCTTCTACTCTAAGCAAAAATGAGTTCAAAATGGATCAGGATCTTAATGTAAACATGCACGTCAAGATTCAGTAATAGGTAATGACTTTCTGAATGGGACTCTTGCAGTTCGGGAAATAATAGCAGGAAATGACAAGGGGGACTGCATAAAATTAAAAAACTTCCGCATAACAATTGCCAGTATAAAGAGATGGCTTACCAAAGAAATTCTGCCAGCTATTTTGTTACCTGGGATCAATATTCAAAATACAGAAATGATTCTAAAAAGTAAACACAAAAGTAATAAATAATCTAAACAATAAATGGTCAAATGAATGAGTGTTCTTCAAATGAAGTACAATGGCCAATAAACAAACAAACATAAAAAAATAAATAATGACCGTTCCATCACAGAATGCTTATCAAAACTATAATTGGGGTTTATCTTATCCCAGTCAGATGGTTATTTTCAAATAACATTGGTGAGGACGAAGGGAAAAAGGACAATTTATATACTTAGTTGGAATGTCAATTGGTCCAGCTACTATAAAAAGGAGGGAAGTAACACACACACACACACACACACACCTATATGACCCAGCCATACCAGTCCTGGCTATGTGCCTGAGGGAATTATAGTCATCACACATTCTCATTAGTCACAGCACTAATCAGGAAAGTCAAAATATGTAATCAGCCTAATGCCCGCTAATATACGAAAAAGTAAAGAAAATATGGTGAGTTTGCAATTGAACATTATATAAGGAAGACTAAAATCATTTACAGGAAAATTGATGAGAATGGAGAGTTTCGTGTTTAGTGAAAGAATTCAGGAAAATATCACAAGCTTTCCAACTTAGGTGGTCTACAATTTTGAAAAGACCAACTTCTAGAAGAGATATGATTTATTATGTAGGAAGAGGAAGCTGGTAGAGGCAGGAGACTGCAAGAAAAGTAATACAATGGTTTGAAAGAACATGTGTCATAGGCTCACACATTTGAACACGTGGTCCCGAGCTGTAGGCGACATTTTGGGAGGTTTAGGTGGTGCAGACTTGCCGACAGAAGTTATCACTGGGTGGGTCTTTGAGATTAAATGCTGCACACAACTTGCAGCTCATTTTCTCTCTTCATGTTCACATTTGAAGATGTGAGTGTTCAGCATCCTGTTCCTAGCATTGTGCCCGCCTCTTGCTGCCAGGCCCCTGCACCATGATGGACTCCTCCCTCTGGAAGCCTAAGCCCAAATAAACTCTTCCTTCTCTAAGTTTCCTCAGTCAGGGTGTTTTAATGCAGGGAATGAGGGGGTTAGTATGATCACAGTACATGGCACATACATAGGATGCCACAAAACAATATATTGTCTTTAATAGAAATTTTACAAGTATGTTCTGTTATAGGATCATTTTTGTTTGGATGCAGCCTTTGGAAATAGGTGGGCAAATCACCATCTTTTCTCCTTGCTCTTCCAATGTCTCTATCATTTGTATGGCTTTTGGAGTTCTCAGATCCATCTGACTGGGTATACATAAGAAAATGAACTATAAATTTTCATAGGTATTAACAAAGCTTAAATGAAGCATTCTTCTCACATAAAACACACTTATAACCAATACCCCTTAACATTTAACCTACAGTGACTAGCTATCTAATTGAAAAGCAGATTCGGTGTCAGAAAGATGACTGGATAGTCAGGAGAAACTACTGCTCTTACAAAGGACCTGGGTTCGGTTCCCAGCATCCGCATGAGGTAGCTCACAACCATCGGTAACCCCGGTTCCTGAGGATCTGGCACGCTTTTCCAGCCTCTGTGAGCACTGCACACAGGTGGTCCATCCACACATACAGCAAGGAAAACACTCAAATGCTTCAAAGAAAAGAAGTATTTTTCAAAAACATTTTAAAAAATCAGAGCTCTTTGCATACATTGCACTGAAATACAAAAAAAAAAAGGAAGAAATACAAATAACAATGACAAAGAACGTATACTTATTAACTTCTGATTTGTCACACATGCTCTGGCTTCTGAAAGGCACCACCAATGCAGCATGTGGTGGGAAGACAGCTCCCAGCACAAGTCCCTCATGCCTGACCTGTCTGTCACTCCTTGCTGAGCAGACAGGTCTCCCCTCCCTCCCAAGCTGTCGCTGTTTCCTCACAAGGTGAACCAACTATAGAAAAGCTGCTGCCTCTGCTGACTGTTGGAAACATGTTGAATCAATGCATGCATCCTATTCCCCTCAGTCACCTGGAACAACAAGCCACTGCAGGTATTTCCGGGCACTGTGCTCAGCAACTGATTCAAATATATGTCTAATACATTTTGATCAAAAAGAGGCCTAGGAATCTTTTATAAAAATACATTTCTTGTCTGATAGGTTTAATGATACTTGTCTTTAAGCCCAACACTCTGAAGGAGGAAGCAAGCAGATCTCTGTGGTTGCAAGGTCAGTCTGGTCCACATGGTGAGCCAACTCAGGCTATATAGTGATATTCCATCTCAGGTGGAAGGTGGGAGAACTTTAATTGTTTTCCCTTATTTACTTCCTGACCTGTGGTTCTTCATCATTCTCCACTTAAAACCAGAGTGATGATACGGTAGTATCAATGAGATTGGCCCTCATAGGCTCATAGACTGGAATACTTTGTCACCATAGAATGGCACCATTTGAAAGGATTAGGAGGCATGGCCTTGTTAAAGAAAGTGTGTCACTGGGGGTGGGCTCTGAGGTTTCAAAAAGCCCCTCTCCAAGCCCAGAATCTCTCCCTCTTCCTACAGCCAGCAGATATGGGTGTAGAATTCTCTGTGTGCTGTCATGCTCCCTGACATGATGCTAATGGACTAACAACCAGAAACTATAAGCAAGCCCAAACTCAATGCTTTCTTTTATAAGAATTGGAAAGGTCATGGTGTCTCCTCACAGCAAGAGAACACTGACTAAGACAGATGATTTTCCTCCTTTCAATAGTGCATGAAATCCCATTCCCATTAAAATAACTATAATTTTTAATCATTATTTCTTAAATGTTCTTTTAATAGGACTGGAGGGACATCAGGATGGTGCACTGCATAAGAACACTTGTTGCCCAACCTGACAAGCTGTGTGTGATCTGGCAACCACGTGGGAGAAGGAGAGAACCATGCTGGCAAGTTCTCCTCTGACCTCCACATGCCTACATGGCATAAGTGCACACACACACACACACACACACACACACACACACACACACACACAGATGCCAATAAATAAACGCAAGAAATGTTTATTTTAAAAGAAAATATTGGGGGCTGGAGAGATGGCTCAGGGGTTAAGACTGTTCTTCCAGAGGTCCTGAGTTCAATTACCAGCAACCACATGGTGGCTCACACCCATCTGTAATAGGATCTGGTGACCTCTTCTGGAAAGTACTGTATACATGATAAATAAATAAATCTTTAAAAAAAAGAAAAATATTGGAATCTAGTAATTATGCATAGTAAAGGTAGACACATTATTTTGATTTAGAAAAATACTGAGTTGTTAATTTTTCCTTCTCCTGATCTTAACTGTATATTCTATTACAGAGAGAAGCATCGTGTTTTAAAGGCATTTTCATACATTACATGTAATAAAAGAATGTAAGGTGATCTGCTCAAATGTGCTTAAAGACTGACCTTATCCTTAGACCTAGGAATATCATATTTAACAAGCTATCCTGAGAAACTCAGAAATGCATCAAACGTGTTCATTATACATTATTTATTAGAGTAAAAGTCTATACCAACCTCAATGCAATAGCATACATCACATCCACAAGGAATACATCCCAAGACCCTCAGTGACACTGGAACCTTGGATAATACCAAACTATCTCTCTATATACACACTAAGATCTTCTCCACACATGCATATCTATGACAGACTGATTTATAAACCAAGCACGATGAAAGGTTAACAATAATAAAACAGAACAATTATAATAACAGAATGTAATAAAAGCTATATGAAGGCAGTATCTCAAAAGATGTCAGTGACTACACTTTCTCTTTTGGCGGTGATGATATGAAATGGCCTATGTGACAAGGAGTAAGGTAAACAGCAAGCGGAACATTACAATGCAGCGTTAGGCCTGGTTAATATTGTAGCAATAGATCAGAAGGAGGGGCATGGAGACAGACATGCTGCTGCCTGCCAGCTGATTAAACTATAATTTAACAGTGATTAAATTACGTGGCATATGGATACAAAAAAACTAATTAGCAATTACATTGCAGAAAATATTGAGTATTCAGCAGATAAAAAGTAAAAATGTGATTAAAAAACAAATTGATATGATCCAACTTAGAAAAAGGAGGATGGGGAACAGAGGGAAGGTGAGAAGAGAAGAGAAGAGAAGAGAAGAGAAGAGAAGAGAAGAGAAGAGAAGAGAAGAGAAGAGAAGAGAAGAGAAGAGAAGGGAAAGGTAGAGACATCTGTGGAGAGAGGAGAAGTGTGGAGAGAGAACTGTGCAGGCAAAGAGGTGGAAACTACAGTAGCTCAGAAAGGCAAGTTGTGAAATCTGAAGCCTCAGCTTCGATCTGTGAGATCGATTGTCACAGAGAGAAGTATTTCTTCTCTCTGTTCCTGTGTCTCCATCTGTAAAATGACACCTTCATCATGCACCTAAAGAGACACTAAACTAACAGAGGAAAGTACTACTATGACACTGTTACAAACCAGTGCTTTTAACTATCACCAGGTACAGTAACAAATCAAAAGAACTAATTCTGGAAGGCAGACTTTTGGCATGTGTATTTTCCCTATCATTTCTAAGTTTTCACCAATCAATACACAATAGTGGATGAAGAACAAGCAATGAGTTGTTTTTAAGGGGTGAGCCAATAGATTTTCATATTTTTTTCCTACATACTTCTAAAGTTTATCTGCTGTGGAATAATCATTCTGTACACAGTGAAAATGTGTTGATCTCATTGTTAATAAAAAGCTGACTGGCCAATAGTTAGGCAGGATTTGGGGGGCAGAGAGAATTCTGGGAAGAAAGGTGGAATCAGAGTCTCAAGCCAGACGTGGAAGAAGCAACATGGGAAGTCCATAGACAAGGTAAAGGAGCGTTGGGGTAACATATAGATGAATAGAAATGGGTGAATATAAATTGTAAGAGCTGGCTGGAGACAAGCCCAAGCTACCGAATGAGCATTTATAATTAATAAGTTTCAGAGGGGTTATTTGAGAGTGGCTGCTGGAACACAGAAAAACTGTGCCTACATTTATCTTCCTTTTGAAGCATCTTTTATTGTTTAGACATCTCCTTGACTCTCCTCCCTGCAACTTGACTGCAAGAGTTCCACTACGGCTTGGTACATGATTTAATACCAATAAAACTCTATGTGTGGGGCTGGAGAAATAGCTCGGAGGTTAAGAGAAGTTAGTGTTCTTGTTGAGGATGAAAGCTACCCAACACCCAGGTCAGGCAGCTCAAAACTGCCTGTAACTCCAGTCCTAAGGAGAGCTAATGCCTCTGGCCTCCTCGGGCAGTTGCACTCACATGCAAACAACCCCAACACACAAGTATATCTAATTTTAAAATCATTTAAATAATCAATCTGTTTCTTAAATACATGTGTGTTATTTCATATCTAATATCATAGAATTTAAGGTAAATATTCTGGCTTATAGCTCAACTTGTGACAAGTAATAGATCATGTGAAATTAGTGAAATGTAAAATTCACATAAATTAGTATTTTACACATTAACAAGACATTCTGTGTAATAAAATCCCAACATGATGAAAGGCTTTTTGCTTCCATGGACAATTCTTGCCAAGAAGAAACTACTTTATCATTCATACCCTTGACATAAAATGTAAGTGTCCACAGTAAGGTGTGTGGTCACAAAAAAGGAATAACTTCAAATAATAAGGTTTTGGAAAGATATATATATATACACGCATGGATGTTTTGCCTGCATGCATATCTATGCATCATGTGCATGCCTGGAGCTCACTGTGGAAGCCAGGAGTTGAATTGCCTGGATTTGGAATTCTAGCAGTTGAGAGGTGCCATGTGGGTACTGCGAATCAATCCCTGGTTCTCTGGAAAAACAACTGGTGCTCTTAACCACTGAGCCATCTATCTCTCCATCCCCTGGAAAGGCTCTCTAGATGATTCTGCCAGAAGCCAACCACTTCAAAATGCCCAATTCCCCAGTGTGTGCAAAGGTGTGCCAATCTATTCATAAGGCTATCTGTAAAGTGGTAGACATTTCGTAGCTTTCTAGAAACTTTGTGTCCATATGGTATCAATGGGGGG
>NW_023277133.1:0-27452 GCF_003668045.3 Cricetulus griseus
ACACTGATTACATTCATAAGGTTTTTCTCCTGAATGTGTTCTTTTATGCATATGAAACCCACTTTTGTAGGCAAAGACTTTACCACACTGAACACATTCATAGGGTTTCTCTCCAGTATGTACTCTTTTATGTGCTTGAAGATGACTACGCTGAGCAAAGGCTTTCCCACACTGATTACATTCATAGGGTTTCTCTCCAGTATGTAACTTTTTATGCACTTGAAGATTACTGTGCTGAGCAAAGGCTTTACCACACTGATTACACTCATAGGGTTTCTCTCCTGTATGTGTTCTTTTATGATCTTGCAGATGAATGAGCCGTGAAAAGGCTTTCCCACACTGATTACATTCATAGGGTTTCTCTCCAGTATGTAACTTTTTATGCACTTGAAGATTACTGTTCTGAGCAAAGGCTTTACCACACTGATTACATTCATAGGGCTTCTCTCCTGTATGTGTTCTTTTATGCACATGAAGAGCACTATGAAACGGGAAGGTTTTACCACACTGATTACATTGATAGGGTTTCCCTCCTGTATGTGTTTTTTTATGGCTTTGAGGACGACTCTTATATGCAAAGGCTGTAACAAATTGTGTATGTATCGAAGGCGTCTCTGCAGTTTGGCTACTTTTCCTGCAAGGAAAATTGACACTTTCAAATTCTTTACCATATTCAATGTAATGTTGAGTAGTGACATTTGTATAAATTAATATTAAAAATTGTTTCAATTGTAAAGATGATTCACTGTTATCTCTCTGTTTACACTCATGTTTTTCCCTTCTTTAAGGTTTTGTTTTGCATCTATGAAGAATTCTGTGAAGGTAGAATCCTTTATTATATGGTTATCATTTGCAGAACCTTTTTCTATATGGGATATTTCACATATTAAAGAGAACTTGAAAATTTCATAACTTCATCCTTCTTACTATATTTTTAAATTTTCCTACACTTTGAGTCATACTACATTTGCTAACTGAACTAGAATAAACAGAAGTATTTCACAGTCCTAGACTCATAGAGATTTTCTGCAGTGTGGGCTTGTTGGTGTATTATCAATAAAGCCGGAAAACAAATTACTTGTATACTTGAATCAAATACAACAAGAATGCAAAAATCTGGCACTAATACATGTCTTATAAATATTCTGTGAGAGAGTTATATTATGTCCTCCATATCCCTTTGCTCATATGGCATGTATCCTGAGTAATATATGATATACCTAGTAAAGGAAATATTACAAAGAAGAGACTTGCACATTAACACAATTTGACTTTCCATGCCTTATTGACATGGGCTAGAGAGATTATCATTTCTCTAAAATAACTTCCCCTTGACTATTGAAAATAATTGCCCCCTCAATAAATTTAGAAAAGTAACCACAAGTACTTGAGTAATACCAGATTTCCTATGGGGTGGTTGATTTTGGGGATACATTTATCACCTCAACCATTTGTATTCCCTTAGTCATATTGGTATTTTGAAATAAATGGATTGACAATTCTACAGCATAGCACTCATGGTGTGATGATTCAAGTGGTAAAATCTCTCAGAGCATTGGTTCCTTGTCATCGTTCTTAATAAAATACATTTCATCTACCTGAAATTGAGGTATATGATTTGGTGTGAGTTTAATAAACATCAATATACTTTAAGCTGTGTTTAATTATACTTTTGTTTCAGTTTGAAACTTCCAGGACACATTTCAATTTTTTTCAGAGGCACATATCTATCAATTTTTCCTGAAAATTACCTTTCATGTCTTTTAGAACTTGGAAAATGTTCTTCAATTGTATGGTCTTCCCAACTGTATCCTAAAACATAGTACCAGAAAATGTATATTACATTATATTATTGATAAATGTTCAAAATTTAACTTACTGTCTTCAAAGAACTACAGAACTTTGATTTATTTCCTACATTCTTATTCTATCTCAATCAAATTAAAGAAGAGCATCAATAAGAAATGCTCAGTTTTACTATTATTTTAAAATGTGAAAGAAAATACACACTTACCTATATCATTGAGGTTCTTGTAAGTCTCCAGCATGTCGTCTTTGTAGAGATTCTTCTGAGAAGTATCCAGCAATGTCCACTCTTCGCAAGTGAAGTGGATATGCACATCCTCATAGCTCAGGACATTCTAAAGTACCACATACATATGTGAAACTAAAATCATGATACTGACCATATTGTAAATGTATTTTTCAATAGAACAGTATTTTAGGATGTGTTACTTTTATGCTATGGGATATTGGTTTAATAATGTAAATATGTGCTGCTTTTGTTTATGCTATATTAGTTTAATTCTGTGAAGTGGTGATTCTTGGTTTGTCTTCAACACCATATGTTCTGATAAAGAGGTATGATCCAGCTACCCAGCCACACAGCATGTCATGAGTAGGAGGGAAAGAACAATACATAGAAAGGGAGAAAAGGAAAAATTCTAGAGGCAAAGATAGATGGAATCATTTAAGTTAAGAAATATTGGCCAGAAATAATCCAAGTAAAGGCCAGGTATTTATAAATAGTAACATGTATCTGTATATCTATTTGGGACCTGGGATGTGCCCTCCACAAAAGGTAAAAAACTAAAGAGCTGGGGGTGGGGGAAAACTAAGGAGTTAAAGGAGTAAAACTTCTGTTCCCAACATGGGGCCATATTTCCATATAAGGCTTGGAAAGCTGAAAACAATTGTTTCCTTATTGAATTTCTGCCTACTGGGGAGTCCTTGAACAGCCAGTATCATAAGTAGTAATGATAACCTCAGTTAAAATGACTGCCATAGCACAATGATGAGAATTCTAGAGCTCTTGGAAAGCCGTTGTAATTCTTGGTGTCCTACCTCTGACTGGGTTGTGAGTTTTTGACTTTGCTTTCAGGAACTCAGAAGCAGGCATAGCCAGCTGGGAAAGCATGCAGAAGATCCATGTGTAGCTTAGCAGTCTAATGTTTGCTTTGGCAGTAAAAAGGTTAAAAGTCATACAGTAAAATAGCTACAGATGTAAATGGAATTGAAAGAGTGACTGTGGAAATGAAGGATTCTATATACATTATGAATGCCTTAACTTTAAAAAAGTGTAAAATATTTGTCAAATGAAAATAACAAATTCTTTGGAGAAGAAATTTTGCTTTGTTTCAGGTTGACATAGATATTGTTTGAGCTTCACAGGATAATATATATATATATAAATATATATATATATATATATATATCAACTAAAGTCACTGATGCTTTTCATAGGAGTTGAACATAATGTACAATTTTCTTAGGGATCCCTTAAGAATGCCTACATGCACATAGACCAGTAAGTGTCTATAGAACATGACTTCCACATCCCCAAATGTTGGCGGGTGGGAGGCTTTTGATTATTTGGTGTGTTGTGGATGATTGCCATATTTAGGGAAATATAAGAATGATAAGACAAAAGGGTAAAATATTGAATCTAGTATTGTGAAAGAGAATGACATCACCATCTTTATTAAAGTTATTAAACTATTTGCGATATTTAAAATACAAACCTGAAAATAGAAAGCAATGTTCATAACTTCTAGAAATCAGCATTCCAGTTTTCTAATCTGTGTTCCCACTGCTACTAAAAGCAGTGTCCATAAAGTGAACACTGGCCAGTGATACTGGTCGAGCTATATCCCCACATGCCAGAGTTGCATTGTCTCATACCTGCTAAAACTATGTTCGTCTCAATAAAAAAATCTAGAATTTCATCCTGCATGAGTTCACTTTGGATGAAAATTACATGTAAATGTTAAATGCAAAGTGCTGAATGTCAAAAATATACTGGAAAACCAGGCCTCCATGAGTTAGGCAAGCTGCTTTCCATATATTCATCAAAAATGTTGAAGTTGACTAGAAACTTGGTCCTACACCCAGCTCCCTGCTTCCAATGCTCTGATCAGATTAAGTCCACAGAGAAAAGTTTCTGAGACACTTACCCCTAGGTCAGATAATATACATGGACCACATAGGAATTCACAACACAAGGAATCTAGCAGCACTCCTCCACCCAGATACAGGGAGGAACCATGACACTGACAGAGGAAATCCTGAAAAGTCTACATATGTCACATGGAAACCTAGAGACCCTGTCTCAAACATGCTAACTTTAAAAGACAAACATTCAAAAGTATTCTCTGATATTTACACCAAAACCATGACATGCATGCCCAACTTCTACACCTAAAAAATCACATGAATTTAAATAGACATAAATAAATAAATAAATAAATAATAAAATTATAATAGGAAGTTTCAGCACATAGCCTATTTTTCAATAGCTGGGCAGCAGAGACAAATTTCTGTGAATTTGCGGTCAAACTCATTTCCAGTCTGAGTTCAAGGACAGCATAAAATATGGAGAGATATCCTGTCTCAACATAAAAATCCCAACTCTGATTATAATTCACTCATCATGAAATTAATTTTCTAAAATACACTGAAGTGATTCAGGTTAATCTCACCAGAGGACCCAGGTAAAGGACAATATATCTTAAAGTCATTTGTGATATCTGCCAGTGGTGGCTGTCAAAGTATTTTCAGTTATGAATATAGCTGAGTATGGTAGCAGAGTCAGGCAGATCTCCATGACTTCAAGCCAATTTGGACTACATAGTGAACATGATAGTAAGACTTTTCTCAATCACACACACACACACACACACACACACACACACACACACACTCAGAAATATACTGATAGCAACAGAGCTCCAACAATTTCCATTTCCCATAAGCTTATGTTTCCAAGTACATTCAGACTACCAACATTCTTCTCTTTTGCTGCGATTAAATTATCTGAATAAAAGCTACTTCTGTAATGAGGAGATTTGGTTGTTACTCCTAGGCCAGTTTCTATTGAAGTGGGTACTTAGGACAGAAACTCTCAAGTCAGTCATTGAAGGGAAAACATGTGGAATCATTGTGTCTTGATTTTTCTCTTTTGCTTTGCCACTATCTTGTGCTCAGCTAGCTCTCTTAACAAGCCCAGGCTCACATGTTCAAAGACATTGCCACCTCAGGGGAAGTCTTCTTCCCACATAAAGCATCAGTCAACACAAGCGTTTACAGGCAGATCAGACATTCTGATATAAGAACACACTCAATCAGTGTTCTCTCAGATGACCCCAGGTTTCGTCATGTTGATACCTGAGCCTATTTAGGAGACTGAGAAAATAATATATGATAAGGTTTTAAAAATCCAAAGCCAATGTATTAATCATACCCATCACTTAAACAGCAAAGACTCAAACAAGAAGACAGCAACAACTGGAGAGCACAGATTTGTCAGAAAATAGTAAGAAGCAAACAAGTAAGATAAAGATGAAAGAAACTAAACCTTCTCTTCACAGCAACTTCACCCACATCCAAAATCATGAGGAAGTGATAACATAAGAAGTTTTATGAAGACACATTGGTGAAGGTCCAACATTTTTAAGTAAATTTATATAACTAGAGTACCATTATATATTACAGAAAATCAGTACACAAATTCAAATAATATGAGGGCTAAACTTGTCAAAAGGTACAACAATCAAAAAGATATAAAATATTTTGGAAAGAGTGAAAGGGTTGGTGAGAAAAAGCTAAGAAATAAGGCAGGAAAATATTGTCAACTTTTAATCAAAAGAACAAAGAAAACATAGGAAAGGAAATGGGTAATCTTGACCAATGTTACCCATCTCCCTATAACTCTATGTGTATAAAAATAAAATAAACACAGACTTCACAACTTTCACAAAATTACCTCAAAATGACCCTAAAGCTGTTGTTTCTAACACTCAAGCTACTGACATTTATTCCAACACAGAAGCAACATGCTCTAGAGCTCTCACCAGTAGAGTTGATCTCATGCAATGGATCAGCGGCTCCTTACAATTCATTTTGTTTCAGGTAAATACAACCCTACTGATGCTCAATAAAAAAAAAAAAACATAGAATGTTAATTTAAAAGACAGGTCGACCAGGCAGGGGAAGAGGGGATGGAGAGGGAACTGGGATTGACTTGAAAAACAATATTGTTTCTAATTTACATTAAAAAATTGAGAAAAACATGTTCATACAACAAGGACATATGTTCAACCATCTTCATAGCAGCATTGTTTGTAATAGCCAGAAACAAAAGCAACCTAGATGCCCCTCAACTGAAGAATGGATTGAGAAAATGTGGTACATTTATATAATGGAGTACTATTCAGCAGAAAAAAGTAATGGAACCTTGAAATTGACAGGCAAATGGATGGAACTAAAAGAAACCATCCTGAGTGAGGTAACCCAGTCACAAAAAGACAAACAACTCATATATGAATTGTAGACATAGAGCAATGGATTACCAGCCTATAATCCTCTTCACCAAAGAAACTAGGAAACATGAAGGACTCTAAGGGATAAATGGTCCCCAGGAATGGAAGTGGCATGAACTGAACAAATTGGGAGCAAGAGGGTAGGGGGGGAGCTGCTATAATAAGATCAAGAGAAGAGGAGTAGAGGAGAGGAAATGGAGGGGCAGAAATATTGTGGGAAGAATAGAGGAGAGAGAGCAGGATGAGAGATACCATATCAGAGGGAGCCACTGTAGGTTCAAGAAGAGATCTCGAACCCGAGAGATCTCCAGAGACCTACAAGGATGACACGATCTAACAATCCAGACAATGGAGGAGAGGATAACCTAAAAGCCCTTCCCCTAAAATGAGATTGATGACTTCTCTTTATGCCAACCTAGAGCCTTCATCCAGTGGCTGATGGAAGGAGAGTAAGACATCCACAGATATACACTGAGCTGAAATCGGGAATTTAGTTGAAGAGAGGGAGGAATGAAGAGTGAAGGGGTCTGTTCTAGGTTGGAGAAACCCACAGGAACAGTTGGCCTGAACAAGAGAGAGCACATCGACCCAGATGCTGTCAGGGAGGCCAGTACAAGACTAATCCAGACCCCTGAACATGGATGTCAATAAGCAGGCCTCTGCACTCCAGGGAGCCTCTGGTGGTGGATTAGTATTTTTCCCTGGTGCAAGAAGGGACTTTGAGAGCCCATCCCACATGAAGGGTTACACTCTGGCCCTGGACACATGGGGAAGGGCCAAGGACCAGCATAGGAAGATTTGGTGGACTTTGCAGAGCCCCTGTTGAGGGCCCTACCCTGCCTGGGGAGTGGTGGGTGGAGGGGTGGGGAATAGGCTGGGGGTGGGCCAGGAGGAATGGGGGTGAGAGGAGGGAGAGGGAGAAGGGTGAGAGATATATATTTGTGAAACAAGCTTGTTCCCTAACTAGAACTAATAAATAATAAAAAAAAACACAGGTAGCCCAGTGGAATCAAATTGAACATCAAGATATGGACCCACATACCTATGAACTTTTGATGTTGGAAAATGAAGACAAAATTACACAATGGATATGAGAAAACATCTTCAAGACATAGTGCTGGTACAACTGGATGCTGGCGTTTAAAAGAGTGCTGACATATACATAGCTATCACCATGCACAAAACTTACATTGAAATGGATCAGAAAGCTGGGCATTGGTTGTGTGCCCTTTAATCCCAGCACTAAGGAGGCAGTTGCAGAGGCATACCTGTGAGTTCAAAGGCAGACTAGAGTATAGGAAAGGTTTCAAAGCAATACAGAGAAACCCTGTCTCAAAAAAACAAAACAAAAAAGCAACACAAAACAAACCACACAAAAATATCAAAAGGATAACAAATGGATCTAAGACTTCAACATAAATCCTGCCACACTGAACTGATTAGACAAGTAAATAGTAGGTACCCTCATAGAATTTGTACAGTAGATTACTTCCTGAACATATCAACAGTACCACTAACACTGAGATCCACAATTACTGAATGGGATCTCCTGAAATTGAGAAGTTTCTGTAAGTCAAATGACACAGGCAACAAGACAAAAAGGCAGCCCCAGAGAATGGGAAAATAAGTTCATCAACCCTACATTTGACAGAAGGCTGATTTCCAAAATATACAAAGAACTCAAAACCTCATCACAAAAACACCAAAGAATCCAATTAAAAAGTGGGTAAGGAATTAAATAGAGACTTCTCAATAGAGGAATCTAAAATTGCTAAAACACGTAAAAAAGTGCTCATTATACTTAGCAATCAGGGAAATGCAAATCAAAACAACTCTGAGGTAGCATACTGCTCTTGTAAGAATAGCTAAAATCCAAAACACCAATGACAGTTTATACTGTTGAGGATTGGGGAAAGGAGAACCTTCCTCCACTGCTTGAGGAAGTGAAAACTTGTACAGCTACTTGGGAAATAAGTACTGTGGTTCCTCAGGAAAATTGGAATCAGTCTACCACAAGATCCAGCAATTCAACCCATAGGCATATAGCCAAATATGAACATTTATACAACAAAAACATCTGTTCAACTGTGTTCATAGCATCATTATTTTTAATAGACTGAAACTGGAAGCATCCTAGATGCCCCTAAACTAAATAATGGATAGAGAAAATATGGTACATTTGCACAATGGCGTGCTACTCAGTGGAAAAAAAAGACAATGGAATACTACAATTCACAGGCAAAAGGAAGGAATCAGAAGAAAGCATTCTGAGTGAGGTGACCCAGTGATGAAAAGACAAACACCATATGTATTCACATATATATGGGATTCTACGTGGGACAAAGGATTACCAGCCTACAATCAAAACCACCAGAGAAGAGGGGAAACAAGGAAAATCCTAAGAGAGATATACATGTCACCCAGATAATTGGAAATGAATAAGATCTCCTGATCTAATTGGGAGCATGGGGAGAGGGGGAGTGAGTTAGGAGAAGAGAAGGGGAGAAGAGGAGGGCAGAAAAAGGAAGATGTAGTCAGGGGAAGAATACAGGAGAGCAAGGAAAGAGATACCTTAATAGACAGAGCCATTATAGGATTCAAGACAAATCTGGCACTAGGGAAATATCCAGAGATCTACAAGGATGACACCAAGTAACAATCAAAGCAATAGTTGAAGAGTTACCTTAAATGCCCTTCCCCATTAATGAGATTGATGACTTCCTTATATGCCATCCTAGAGTGTTCATCCAGTAGCTGATACACACAGGTAAACACTGAGAAGAACTCCTGGAATCTAGTTTCAGATAGGGAGGGGTGAAAAGCAAATGGGTCAAGAACAAGCTGGAGAAACACACAGAAACAGCTGACCTGAACAAGGGAGGGCTCATGGACCCCAGACTTGTAGATGGGAAACCAACATAGGATTGATCTGTGCCCCCTAGAATGGGTGTCAGTTATGAGACCTGGGTGATCTATGGAGCCTTTGGTAGTAGATTAGTATTTATCACTCGTATGTGAATTTACTCTGGTAACCCATTACACATAAAGCAACACTCAGCTTAGAAACACAAAGATGGGCCTAGGACATTCACCACATGATATGATGGACTTTGAAGATCACTAAAATTCCCAGGGAAGCAGAAAGGGGATTTAATGGGGGGAAAGTGAGAAGCAGTGGAGGAGCGGGGTGGGGGTGTGGGGGGTAGGAAACTGTGATTGACATGTAAAACAAGCATTTTTTCTAATTTAAATAAAAAAGAAATACTCCCCAAAACAAAAACAGAAAAGAAAAAAGAAAAATTGTATCAAATATGATTTAATGGCCTATGCCACATAACATGGAATCTTCCCAATCTACCTGGTCAGCACCATGCACATTTGAGAAATCTCTACATATCAGAAACTCCTTTTCTCCCCTAGAACTAAACTTCACTGAATGACATCATTGTGGTTAGGTGCAAGTGGTTTAATCATCTATTCATGAAAGACAATCCACAACAACATTTTTGTACAAGTTCCTAAAGTATTTGAAATATTTATAAAACAAACCTGAAAATGGAATGAAATATTCAGAACTACTAGAAACCACACTTACAGTTCTCTAATCTGTCTACCCACTGCAAACAAAAGCAGTTCCCACATATGAACATTTGACAGTGACACTGCAAGAAATATATCCTCACATGACAGGGCTGCAGAGTCTCCCATTACCCAGGAAAACCATCCTGGGAAGCACAGAGGATAAAAGCCACTATCCAGGTTATCACATGTACCAACAGAACAATACTCTGGTTCATGTTTCATTCAAATCTTAACAGAATTGAAAGCTCACTCGTTGGCGGTGGCACTTGACTTTAATACTAGCACTTGGGAGACAGAGACGGGTGGATCTCTGTGAGTTCAAAGTCAGGCTGGTCAACAGAGTGAGTGCCAGGATAGCCTCCAAAGCTACACAGAGAAACCCTCTCTCCAAAAATCCAAAAAGAAAAATGAAAAAAAAAACATTGTTTAAGTTGACTATAAACTTGCTCCTATACCCAGCTTGCTGCTCACAATACTCTGATCAAATTAACCCCATAGAGCAAAGATAGTGAGAGACCTCCCCCTATGTCTAATAATTTAAATGAACAAAAAGGGATTTCCCAAGACAGGGAATCTGAACACACTCTCCCCATCGATACAGGGAGGGCTCACCGCACTGTCTGCCACACCTCACCATCTGTTCCTCCCAATCTGTAGACAGCATCCCCTAGCTCACCATTTTGTTGTTTCCCAGATCAATGAAGCTCTCAGCTCAACTCCCTGCAGCAGCAACTCCACCAGAGCAAACAAAACCGCTGTCTCCTCTTCAAAGTCAAGCCTGGAGTCTGGTGACAGGAAGAGCCCTGCACCTCTTCTGACAGGCAGGTTGCTTGGGGGGTATTGATTGCTTAGTGAGGCTTGAGTGACAAGAGCACCTCCCATAGGTTTAGATTGTGCTTAAGTCACAGTATTGTGGTTCCTGACCACGCCTCCCACACAAGAAAAGAATCTTTACTACCTCTACAGCGATTTGCATTTCAATAGAACTGGCCCCTGGCTCAGATTGCAGAGCCTGATATCTTCCTAGTCTCCATAGCAACTTCCCTGTGCCCTCCAGGATATAACTGAAAAGTTTCTACACACCAAATGCCTCTCTGAGGATGCAGCAATCTAAATCAGACCAAATCAAAATGAATTATAAAAAGCTCAAGTGGGAGACACAGCACAGGGATTGAGATCCACAGCCACCCTTTCTTCATTACACTATCTTCCCCTCCCTTCCCTCCCTGTCTTCAATCCCGGGAAACAAAATCACAAGAAAGAATCATAACAGTGTCCTAAGGCTTCTAACATCCCATGAAGGAATCCAAGAGTTTGGTGGCCACAAGTGGTGGGGCTGGAGAGCAGGGCAGGCTGGGAAATGTAGTCCCAAGTGAGTTCTCTGTGGGGAGTGGGGAAAGTCTCTAGGAACTGTTGGCTGACCCAGCTGGCTTTGCATGCAAATGAGCGAGTGAATCAGTGACTGACAGAGCTGAGTGATAGACTGAACTGATAGGAGGCCGCAGCCAGGAGGCAGCAGTCAGTGTTGCAGTTTAGGAATGAACAGCATTTGAGCGTGGTGGCAGTGGTAAGTTAATTCATGAGCTTGCCCAAGTGCCTGTGGGCTTCCGCCCAGGAGTCCATGAATGAATAAACAAATGAATAAATGAATAAATTAATAAATGGTTGAATGGATGGATGGATCCTGTGCGACCACAGCGGTGGAGGCAGGCAGGGACCGGGGAAACACAGGAGGGATGAAGGGAGCCCAGAGCGGCTAAGTGGCTGGGTTCCAGGCTCTGAGGCTGTTGGGGCAGGGGTTAAGGAGTTAAATAGCTGTGATTGTATGTTACATGAAATAGAAATCAGGCACTAGGGAAATGTCTGAAGATCTACAAAGATAACACTAGCTAAGAATCTAAGTAACATAGGAGAGGGTACCTTAAATGCCCTCCCATGATATTGAGATTGATGACTGACTTACATGCCACCCAATAGCCCTCATCCAGCAGCTGGTGGAAATAGAAGCAGACACCCACAACTACTCACTGAACTGAACTAGAATCCAGTTGCAGAAAAGGACGAGTGATGAGCATCAGGGTCCTGACCAGATTGGTAAAACACACAGAAACAGCTGACCTGAACATTGGGGACCTCTTTGCCCCCAGATTGATAGCTGAGATACCAGCATGGGACTAATCCAGACCCCCAGGAACATGGGTTTCATCCAGGAAACCTCAGAAATCTACGGGACCTCCTGTAGTAATTCATTACTTGTCCCTAGTATTGGTGTAGACTTTGGGAACCCATTTCACATAGAGGGATACTCCCTGAGCCAAGATACATGGGGGTGGGCCAAGGCCCTATCACAAAGGACACGATAGACTCTGATGACACCCTATGGAAGGCCTCACCCTCCAGGAGGAGCAGAAAGGACATATGATAGATAGGGTTTTAGTTGGAGAGGGGAGGTTGTAGGAAAGGAAGGGAGAGAGGGGGAAATGGTATTGACATATAAAACAACCTTGATTCTAATTCAAATAAAAAAAGAAAAGAAAAAACACAACTCCTGCAAGCACTGTTAGGAGTCCCATAAAAAAAGAATTGAAGAATGGCTATAATTGAATAATAGGTTTTCTATTAATAACACATGATTAGCAAGTTCACAAGCCTTTGTATAATATGATATTGTATAATGGAAATTTGTCAGGGTTTCTCCAATCTCCTCTCTAAAGGGTAATGAATCATGTATTGACCAAGGTTTTGTTTCTTTAGCTGTGAAGAAATGCCATGTACATGGCAAATATTTTCTTTTAATTTTTAAAACATGTTTTTCCCTTTGATTTTGGAGGCTGTCCTGCAACTAGCTCTTGTAGATGAGGCTAGTCTTAAAATCACAGAGATCCACCTGCATCTGTATCCTGGGTGCTTTGATTAAAGGCATGCACTACTATCCTCTGGTTATGGCTAATTTTTAAATGAAAAACATTTAATTTGTTGGCTTACATTTTTATAGGTTTTATTAAGTATATTCATGTTTCAACATGGTAGAATACAGGCAGAGATGGTATAGAAGGAGCTGGGCATTACACATCTTGACCACTGGCAATGAGTCGAGGTCTGGGACACTATTGATGACTTCAACATATATAAGATCTCAGTATGCACCCCCAGTGACACACTTGCTTCAATAAGTCCATACCTATAGCAACAAACCAAACTCATAACAGTGCCATTCCCTGTGAGCTCATGGGGGGCAATTACATTCAGACTAGCACAGGTACTATGCATTAAGGTTCACAGGGAACTATGATATGTCCTTTTTTGTGAGTGAATAATGAACCAATCCTAATGAGAAAGACTAAATTTTAAGTTAATTTTCACACCAGAATTTATTAGACTATGAAATTTTCGCTGGGGCATACCTAAGGCCCGATAATAAATTACATGAAGTATTCAGCTTTCATTTCACACAATTTGGGAATAGTTAACACATTGTGGATTATCCTCGAATTGGACAGAGAGTCTAGTGAATAACATTTTAAAAACTAGTTATATTTTTGAGAAGCTTGTTTTAATAACATTGCTTCCAATGACTTGTACATGTTAAACTTTTATTTTCCTGCTTTTTCATGTGCCTAAAGATAATCCATACCATCATAAATTCCAAGCCATTCTACTATTTTTTGGTATTAATGGTCAAACATATATGTGAATCAGAATCCTGATTGTATTGAGAATAGTAAATAAATGTCTTTTAGACTTGTAAAAATATCTTAGCCAATACCACTACTACGCCCAAAACTGTCCCAGAAAAACACAACCCAGTGAAAAACATATTCTTGACTAGCAGGCATAATACTACAACCCCACAAGACCAGTGGTCTTTACATTTCTTCATTGGAGAATATTATGTTTTTGAAAGACAAACAAAACCTTCAACATACCTTTGCAGATTTCTAGTTTTGGCAAGTTATATTTAATCCAATGAAAATCATCTGTTAGTCTCATTAATTAGTTAAGATTGAATGGCAATGCTGTTTGATATACTTATGTCTGTCTTAAGAAATCTTTTATTTTTTGAATATAATAATCTTTATCATTTTCGATGGCTACTGGGTTCCCCCTACCCTCCCATGAAAACAAAAGCAAAACCTCTTCCCTGATGTAACACTTATGTGGGTTTTTATTCTGAGTTCGAAGAATCTCTAAATAATATAGGTCGCTTTAATTGAGCGATTTCTTTTTAATCTAATATATGCCAATAATGTTGTTTCATTTTCAGAGCATTTGAAAAATATAAAGTTAATGATCTATTACTTAATCTATTTCTGGAAGTCTTAATTACCCCTTTTAGTTTACTGAGCATATCTTTTAAGGAATCTCATAAAGTGTTAATATAAGTAATCTATTTTTTGTTTTGGTTTTTGAGGCAGGGATTCTCTGATGCTTTGTAGGCTCTCCTGGAAAAAGCTCCTATAGACCAGGCTGGTCTCACAAAGATCCACCTACCACTGCTTCCTGAGTGCTGGTATTAAAGGTTGCATGGCCACCTGGCATAAGTAAATTTTTTTAGTTAAAATCAACATGAATTAGAAAAACCTAAGATTTAACAGTTACATCCCTCCTGGATGGCCTTCCAGTCCTCCAGAGAAGAGATGGGAAATGGAGACCCAAAAAACCATGAGTCTGATCTCTGTTGGACTGTTTAATTATCCTGTGGGAGTGCCCATGGGTGTCTCTGGGGGAGGGTTCATGATTTGTCATTATTTTGATTTTCAACATTCAGCAGGTTTTGGAGTAAGATGGAGGAGGGAGTTTCAGTGGAACCCCCACCATAATATTCCTGACTCTTTTGGTATATGGAAGCCAGTGGCTAGAATGGAGCTTCCCCCATAACTTTAATAGGACTAGCTAACTCATGTCCCCACCATAGAAGTTGGGTGGAGTGATTCCCTGTCCCACAGGTGGAAGAGTGCCCAGAATACTAAAAATTAAAGACAGATTTAAGGACACAGATGGAGATGTTTGTTCTGTGGTTTCTTGCTCACGTCAGATGAACTGAGGATGCATTCTTCCTGATTGTCACAGGGATTTCACACCACTTGGGAAGTAAAAAAGAACCACATCTCCAACAAAAAAGGGTCTTCCCCCTTCAGAAGGCTGGAAGATGGCTCCATCTTGCTTTTAGTTTATTCCTGAAATGCAGAGCAAACTCTAGGCAAATGAAAAATAATAGAAACAATAGTGTTTGTGTAAATGTAAATACTTAGAGAATCTTGAGCTAGGAATAATGTGTTAATGAGCTCCATTGTTAGACAGCACATCTTCTTTGAAGGACAGGTAAAAAAAAAACCCTGCAAGAGCACTTTCTTGCCCAGTGGCTTAATGTAGCCAGTAAGTAGTGGTATACAAACATAACTCTGGGAAATCCATCAAGTCAGGATGCTAATGGAATAAGGTATATCCATTTAGAAGGTGAATTTAAATTTCATGCAGTACTTTAAATTTATTTTTTTTTTCTTTTAAGTACACTGGTGTTTTGCCTGCAAGTATGTCTCTGTGAGGGTGTCAGGTCCCCTAGAAATATAGCTACAGACAGTTTTGAGCCACCATGTGTGTACTGAGAACTGAATCCAAGTCCTCTGGAAGAGCAACCAGTGTTCATAATGCTGTAGCATCTCTCTAGCCCCATCATTCAGTCCTTTATCTACAATTGTAAATGATGGCTTTAGAAATGGACAGAGTTTAGTTTCTCCTTCCTTGGTGATTGGAACTTTGATTATGATGTTTCCTTTTTAAACATAGATTCACTTAATTTTTGAGCTTTAACAAGTTTCAAAAATGACTGCCTATAAGAGGAAATTAACAAACAAGAAGTTTTCCACTAAGTAACATGTATATATCAAATAGACAAAACAAATAACCAAATTTAGTCATGTATCTAATGACTCATATTATTTTAGAAATTTTTCACCTGAAATAACACCCATTTGATTCATTGCCTCCCATATTCTTTTGATTTATACAATATGAAATCAAATTTTCTGAAAATTTATGTATTGTGGTAATAAAGTATTTGCTATAGTTGTTTCTGATGTGTAATGAGAGTATAAACCCAAAATCAGGACCTTAAAGTATAGAAACTTAATTGACTGCAAATCCCACTGTATTAGTCAGGATTCTCTAGAGTCACAGAACTTAAAGATTCTCTATCTATCTATCTATCTATCTATCTACATATATGTGTATAGGGATTTATTGGAATGCCTTATATGCTGTAGTCCAACAGTGACTAGAAGTGAATGGAAAGCTGAAGGACCTAGAGTTGCTCAGTCCCACAAGGCTTGGTGTCTCACATTTTTTTTATAATCTGGAATCCCAAAGAAGTAAGCTTCAATGCCTGTGAATGAATGGATGTGCTGACAAGGAGAGGGATAGTAGACAAATATCTAAAACACTATCTTCCTTCTTCCATTGTCCTTACAGCATAAGGTGTGACTTAGATTACAGGTGTGCCTTACAGCCACAAGGTCTGGATTAAAGCCATGTGTCATCCAGCCTCAGGATCTAGATCAAAGGCAGGTTATCTTCATGCTTGAAGGCTCAGATCACAATTCTTCCCTATATCTTAAAATTACAGTTCATTTCAGATATAGTCATATAATCAAGTCAATAACAAGGGTTAGCCATGGCAACCCACCCCTTGTTCAGAAACCTTAGTAAACCTGGCCCTAGTCTTCTAACCTCAGTCAACCAATCTTATAAAAGACCCGATGGGGCTATAGGTCTATGGTGGCAGTAGAAGGCATTGTAAGAGTAGTAGTAACCATAGGGGTATGGACAACTACTTCATGTAGCTTGCTTCTCTCTTCAGGACTTGCTTGAGCATTCTCTCTCTCTCTCTCTCTCTCTCTCTCTCTCTCTCTCTCTCTCTCTGTGTGTGTGTGTGAATGTGTTTCTGTCTCTCTCTGTTTCTCTCTGTGTCTGGTTTTTTTTGAGATCAGGATACTCTGTGTAGGTTTTTAGACCAATCTATATCGAACATACAGAGATATGCCTGCCACTGGCTCACCAGTGCTGGGATTAATGTCACATGCCAACACCACCCAGCAGGTTTAATATATATATATATATATATATATATATATATATATATATTCACAGGCATTGGGTAATAGATAGCTGAAATGCATATCCTACTTCATGACTTGGTGTGTTCAGGATTCATTGTAATTCAGTGGTCCCTGTCAAATGTTTAGTTTCTTCCAGTGGCTGGGATTAATGGCATGGGCCCCCATAAATAGATATATTTATTTTTTAAATGATTTTATGCCAGTCAGTGGCAGGCACTAGGAATGAGGTTAGTAGGCATTGTTTTGTCTTCAATGATACTATTCTTGTAAGTTATTATGTTTTGTTATTTTCCTCTGTGTGTGTGTGTGTGTGTGTGTGTGTGTGTGTGTGTGTGTGTGTCTTTCTGTCTGTCTGTCCATGTGTAGACTGTGTAGCACAGGCTTTAAAATGCAGATTGATCATCCTGCCTCTGTGCCCACAATGATGGAGTTAAAGGAATTCACTACAACACTTAGATTGAAAATAATTGATAGGGAGGCCAGGAGATGTTGTAAGGACACCTGGTATATGAGTTTCAGACAGTATTGAGCATTTATGTGTACTAGGAATAGAAGCTGTATGCTCTGAACGAATCCTCAGTGCTTTTCACTGCTAAAGTACTTCCACCCAAAGTTTTCTGTTACTTTTTGCTTGTTTGTTTTTTGAGACAGGTTTTTCTCCTTGTAACAGTTCTGGCTAGCCCAGAACACACTCTGTAGACTAGGCTGGCCTCAAATGCACAGAGATCCACCTGCCTCTGTATCCAGAGTGCTGAGATTAAAGGCGTGTGCCAACACTGCCTGACAATTTTTCTATTTTTGATTATGTTTCCTGTCCAAGGCAGACTTGTCATGGTCTGGCACCTGATGCTGATTAAAACGCAGATTTCTCTTTCATTTGAGAGAATAAGTGCCAGGAAGGGATGAGCTTCCTAATTGTTTATGCAATAAAACATGGTAGGCAGTGATTCATATATGTATAACCAACAAAAATGGGTGAAGCTGTTTGTATTCACGTATTTCAGAATATGTATTCACCCACACATAACAAGGAAGCAGCTGCAAGGGATTTGGGAATGAATGGAGCGATGAGATAAAAGGGGAAAGCGGTATCATACATTCTAATTTTCAGGTTATGGATATAAATTTTCAATAAATGAGGGACGGGAGATATGGCTCAGCAATTAAGAGCACTTGGTGTTATTACAGGCGACTCAGCCTCCATTTCCAGAAACATTAACCACTTGCTGTAACTCCAGTCCCAGGTATCTCCTGCCTTCTTCTGGACTTTGTAAGTACTGTGCACAGAAACATGCAGGCAAAACACCCATATAACTAAATTTGTAAAATGCTAGAAAAAGGAAAGATGTAATTCTCTACAGCCCTGAGACAAAGAGCAGCTAAGGACAGATAAAATGAACTCCTCATGTCTTGCATGGAAGCAGCTATGACCTTCCAATTAGCCAGCCTGCTCAGAGGCAAAAACAGCTTTGTTCTGATGTCTATAGAGGTTATCATGACCATGAATCTAAGGGCTAAATATATAGTTTTCTCTATCTTTTGTAACTGGGAGAATTGTGGCATTGGGACTGTTACCTTTTAGATCAAACATCAAGATTGATAGGTAGCATAGGTTCTGACAATCTATATTCACAGTGTGATTTATTTCAGTTTCTGCTAAGATGTTGTTGCTCATTTAGAACATTCCAGAGGCATTTCTTTCCATCATTTTTAATGTTCCTATATGACTTTGATGTAAGAATATCCCTTAAAGTCTTTATTCTACATTGTGGTGATGTTCAGATGCGCATTTGATAAGTGAACAAGCTTAGGAATAGGCAGAGGCCTGTGTGAATGTGTCCAGAATCACTAAGTAAAATCCCCATGCTTCCTTTACTTAGGAAAAGCATTGTTTTTGAAATAACTCACATGCTCTCCTTGTCTTCTGAAGGTAAAATAAGAGACTCCATTGTTGACCAAAGTCAATTGGTGGCCATGTATATTTATAATCCCAGCACTCATTAGGCAGAGGCAGTTGGATTTTCTAAGTTTGAGGCCAGCCTAGTTTACAAAATGAGTTTCAGTGATACACAGAGTTACCTTGTCTCAAAAACAGCAAAAACCAACCAAACAGAGAAAAATAGTAACTTTTAATCTGGATCACAACTTCTGGTATCAGCTGACATATATGAAGGATGTTGAAGAAGGAATCTCTCTTTGCCTTCTTTCTCTACCTCTAGCTACCATTACTAGCATTATAGCCTACCTCTTTGGATTTTATTCTATACTGAAGACCAGCTGATTTATTCAGCATCATGGACTGAACAACTACTGGATAATTTACTTTTCCATTGGTAGGCGGTCATTGTTGGACTACCTGGACCACAGGTTGTGAGACACCAATTCCAGGACATCTGACACATTCATGTAGACATAAATGCAAGCAAAGCACCAATGCACATAAACTATCAATCATTTACAAATGGAAAAGAAAGATAACACTTTATTGTTGTTCATTTGCCAAGAGTTAGGTCTGAAGTTCAGGCTCCTAAACCAATGGAGTCCTCATCCAGCCTTCTGATTGGACAAAGACCTATTTTCTTGTTTGAAATTTGGTTCCTGTTTTTTTCTCTGGTTGTCTGAAGTCCCAATGACAGCCATTAAAAAAAAAAGAACCTTCAGTAACTCTGGCCTCAGTGTAAAGCAAATATCTCCTTTTGTGTCCTGAAATAAATCTCTCTCTCCCTCTCTCTCTCTCTGTTTTTCAAGAAAGGGTTTCTCTGTGGCTTTGGAGGCTATCCCGGAACTAGCTATTATAGACTAGGATGGCCTCGAACTCACACATTCAACTTCCTCTGAATCCTGAGTGCCGGGATTAAAGATGTGCAGCACCACTGCCTGGCTTGAAATCTCTCTTTTGTTGTTAATATTCTTGGCAACCTTCCATCTGCGGGACAGGGAATAATCACTCCACCCACATTGTATAGTGGCCTGTGCAAGCTAGCTAGGCACATTGTATTCTGGAGGAAAAGGTAGTACAGGAAGACAGCAGGGTCTGCTCTCAGAGCTAGAGCAAGTGCTATTGAAATTCTTATCTTTCTGATCTATAAAAGTTCTTTGTATGGCGGGAAAGCTACATAAGTTATCTTTGTGCTGTGTCTTTAAGGACAATGTAACCCTATGGCAGGTGCTTTCCTTACTCTTGCCTCACTAACCAATCAGGCCCTCCATGTGATCTGTCAGTCAGAAGAGGTACAGGATGCTTCCTGGCACCAGTTTCTGTCTTGTCTCTGAAGAGGAGCTGCTCCTTATTTTGTATGCTGTGCTGTGATCACTGCTACAGGAAGCTGAGTGGAGAGATTGGGCAAGCTGTGTAATGACTGCATGGTGAGAGACTGCTCTCCCCATATGTGAGGAGCAGATGGTGAGTTGTGGAAACCGGGATGGTGGGTCCTCTGAATAGGAACCTTCAGCCAGTTTCACTATCCTGTGACGTTTCACATGGCCCATGCAACTCTATGTCTCCCTCTCTATGTCTCTATTTTTCTCTCACCCAGTATGGCCTTGAACTCAAAGAGATCCAGGAAATTCTTCACTGACAGGACCCTGAGGTGAAGGTGGTGGGGGATGAGAAGGTGAGGAAATGTAGAAGGTAGAAATAGAACACACTTGTCATTTATCTTGGGGCTGGAGAACTCACTAAGCCCCACCTTCACATGAAACAACTTTATTTTCAAAACAAGTTTAGAGGCTGGAGAGATGGCTCAGGGGTTAAGAACAGTGTCTGTTCTTACAAAGGTCCTGAGTTCAATTCCTAGCGACCACATGGTGGTTCACAACCATCTGTTATGAGATCTGGTGCCCTCTTCTGGTGTGCAGATGTACATGGAAGCAGAATGTTGTATACATAACAAATAAATAAAATCTTTAAAAAAAAACCCAGCTGGACATTGGTGCTGCATGCCTTTAATCCCAGCACTTGGGAGGCAGAGGTGGGCAGATCTCTGTGAATTGGAGGCCAACCTGTTCTCCAGAGCGAGTGCTAGGATAGGCTTCAAAGCAACACAGAGAAACCCTGTCTCAAAAAAACAAATTTCTTGCATTTTTTTTGTTTATACATCTTGTTTGTGAGAGATGTTATTCATGTATATACACAGCACAAGCTAGAGAAGATGGAGTCAAATACCCTGGATCTGAAAAGCCAGGTTGTTATGAGCCTCCAAATTTGTGTGTTGGGATTTGAACTCAGGTCATCCCCAAGAAAATTAAGTGCTGATCCACCAGCCAACCACATAGCCCTTTTTAGGCAAAATGCTGAAAGTCTGTCTTAGATTAAAAACAAGAATAAAAGATCCTACATAATGGTTCCAAAGCTATATGCAAATTGGAAACAGATTGATTTCTCAAAAGGAACACAAAATAAATAGTACACACATCGACACAATGGAAACTGTATACTTACAACAAATACACAGCAATATAGAAGGAGTGTGATATTAAGGAAAGAAAAAGGGTACAGATAGAAAAATCCAAGAATAAGAGCAGAAAAATATAATCAACTTTTCATCAAAAGAACAAAGGAAACTCAGCCAAGTGAACTGAGATCTTGACCTATGTTACCAAACTACTCATGATTCTATATGTTTAGAAATTAAATAAACAGACATCAAAACTGCCACAAAATTAACTCAAAGGATACCTTCTACTTCTGACCCTTCTTATTGGTATGTCTTACAAACAGAGAGTTTCCATAGTCTTGAGCTCTCTCCACAAATGCGGTAATCTCTTGCGGTGTATGTGCAAACTCTCATGTTCTCTCGTGGTTTGAGGCAAAGCCACCAAACAAAATGTCTGCAGATCAGAAATTCCTTTTATTCACTGGAACTCAACTTCTATGAATCATGCCATTGTAGCAGGAGGTAGCAGAAAGTTAAAAGCACTCTGATCATATATTGGTGAAAGATGATCCTTATCACCTCATTAGGATCCATATGGCAATAATTTTGTGGAGCCTGTAAATGGTTTCTCCAAGCATGGTGGTATTCTGTTGGTTCTTTAGCAAATGAAGCTTGCCAGGTGGTGTTGGCACATGCTTTCTATCCCAGCAGTTGATAGGCAGAGTCTTTGACCTCAAGGGAGTTCCAGTTCAGGCTCCAAAGCTACACATAGAAACCCCGTCTCAAAAACAAAATAAGAAACAAACAACCAAAAATAACCAAAAATTAAAACAAAAAAGCTTGACTGAAGACCTGAGTGTGGAGCTAGGCAGTAGTTAACCATAGATGCAAGGCCATGGTGGAGCACCTCTTTAATTCCAGCACTTGGGAGGCAAAGGCAAGTGGATCTCTGTGATTTTAAGGCGACCCTTGGTTACAGCAGATTGATACAGTCTAAAAGAGTAGCAGAACCAGGTGGTAGTGGCTGAAACTATTATCCTAGTACTTGGGAGTTGTAGATAGGAGTAATATGCCTGGGCAGAGAAATATGCTTGCCACTGTGGCTGGCAGCCCCTGCCCCCTCAATGAAATAGGGAATCAGCCCTTTCACTACTGGCCTTTTACCACTAGTGACCTTTTACAACTGGCATTCACAGAATGCCCCCTTTTCAGAAAATCCTAGAGACTTTATTAACCTATTAGAAACTGTCCTTTTTACTTACCACCCTTCTTGGGGCAATTTTCAGAAACATCTTAAGAACATATTCACTACAGGGGATCAGAACAGAAAGCTGGGAGCCTCCTGGAAACTGGTTCTGGGGAAACTTCCACTGATCCTGCTGTAGTTAACACAAGTTTTCCTTCCAATCACTCTGACTGGGACTGTAGCATGGCAGGAGGTAAGGGGAGAACTTTGTCTACTGCGAGACTCTGTTAGTGTGTCTCAGCATGGCATCTTGGAAGCCAGCCAATATGTCTAAGGTATACAATATTAGACAGGGACCTGATGAAGTTCTGGCAGTATACTTAGTGAGACTCCAGAAAGCCTTCCATAGATATACAAAATTTTATTCCGAAACCAAGGGGAAATGCACAATCATGCTTGCCCATGTCAATCAGGCAGCCCCAGATATTAAGAAAAAGTTATAGTCATTAGAAAGGCAAGTAGAGAAAAGTCTTAGGGATCTTGTGGCAGAGGTGGAAAAGTTGTACCATAAGAGAGAAAAAGCTGAACACAAGGAAGAGAAGAAAAAAGATACAAGAAATGGATCTCGCCAAGATTCAAGAACCCCAGCAAAGGAGGCTAAAAAAGATTCTACTGGCCACTCAACCTTCCCAGAATCCCAGACCCCCAAGGTGGCCTGAAAGAGGAGAACAAAGCCTAAATTAAAGCGAAGATAAAACCAATGCACATTATGCAAGGAGGAAGGATATTTGTCAGGAAATGTCCCCCAAACTCCAAATATACCAAAGGTACGCAGGTTCTACAGGCATACACGGGGAAGAAAACAGTGGTTAAAGTGGACAAGGCTTGTTCCCCCTCCCTGAGCCCAGGGTAACCCTAAAACTAGAGTGAAGCAGTTGACTTCATGGTGGACATAGAATGTGGGGTCTTGGAAGACACCAGTGGCATATTTATTAAAAAAAAAAACTGGACCCTGTGGTGGCAGGATGGTCCCCTTGCCTACACACATTATAGCAGCTGTAGCCTCATTGATCAGAGATGCTGATAAATTAACTCTAGGAAAAATTTTATCATTACCACCCCATATGCATTTGGACAGGGGCAAAAAAAACCTCCAGAAAGATGGTTAAGCAATGCTCAGATGACTCATTATCAGGCTTTGCTCTTTAATCTAACCTGGACAACTTTCCAGGTTCTAGTGAACCTTAAGCAGGCCACATTACTACAAGACCCCAACCTAGATGCTCCACTTCATTACTCTTCCAGGATCCTGTCACAAGCACATTGTATTGAACCTGACATACAGCACAAACCATTGTTGGATGCAGAATAACCCTGGTTCACTGATGGGAGCAACCCCATCCGAGATGGACAGAGGTATGTGGGGGCGGCACTAATAACTCAGAAAAAATCTGGGCTGAACATTTGCCCACGGGGATATCTACTCAAAAGGAAGAACACAGAACTGATAGCTCTTACTTGAGCATTAAAAATGGGAAAAGACAACAGGCAAAAGGCAGTATATATTGACAGTAGGTATGCTATTGCCACAGGCCATGTCCACAGGGCCATATACAAAGAAAGAGGCCTCTTTACAGGAGAAGGAAAAAATGAAGAACAAATAGGAGATACTAAATCTCCTAAATGCACTTTGGGTGCCCTCTAAATTGGCCAAAATCTATTGTCCAGGGCACAAGGAGGAATCAGGACCTATACAAATGGGAAATAATCTTGCAGACAAAACAGCCAAAGAGGTAGCTCTAACTTCAAAGCTTATAGCAACCATAATCCACCCAGGAGCAGGGAGTTTGCCTAAAATACCCAATTACACTCCTGAGGATCTGGCTTGGGTACGTAGACAGCCCATGGCACAAAGACTATATGAAAGAAACTCGTGGTGGACTGCTGAGAGATGTCCCATCCTGCCAAGAAAATTGGGGATAGGAATAGTTTTAAAAATCCACCGCACCTCACATCTGGGCATATGAAAGATGCGAGACTTGCTCCAGGGAGCTAATATTAAAATTTCAAATAGAAATAAAGCTATTGAAGAAATTATTTCACATTTTCAGGCTTGTCAACTAACCAATACAGTGTCTTCCTCCTCCAACCCTGGTACCAGGGTGAGGGAAACTCGACCAGGTATTTGTTGGGAACTGAACTTTACAGAATTAACGTGGTAAATTTGGCTACAAATATATACTAGTGTTTATAGATACCTTCTCAGGATGGACAAAGGCATCCCCCACCAAACATGAGATAAAAAACAACGTGGCCAAGAAATTAATTGATGAGATTCTACCCATGTATGGTTTTCCAATGATGCTAGGCTCACACAATGGACCAGCGTTTCTTTCTCCGGTAAGTCAGGGACTAGCATTGGAGGCAGATTGGAATCTTCATTTTTTGTGTAGACCACAGAGTTTGGAACAGGTAGAAAGCATGACTAGAACTCTAAAAGGGCTGAATTGTAAATATTTTAAGTCATAGATTCATGATGATTTCCTTCATGAGGGGTTGTTTTGTGGGTTTGAAAATACCTGTGATAATAAGAGCCTTTATTTCATGACCCACATTTGTGGCATCTTTTTAATGTGAGGTATTTTTTTTTCGAGACAGGGATTCTCTGTGTAGCTTTGGAGCCTAACCTGGCACTCACTCTGGAGACCAGGCAGGCCTCGAAATCTCAGAGATCCATCTGCCTCTGCCTCCCGAGTGCTGGGATTAAAGGCTTGCGTCACCAATGCCTGGCCCTCATGTGAGGTATTTCACATATTTGAAAAGAACTGCAGGAACTCTGAGCTTTTCCATACTTATGGCATTCATAAGTTTTCCTATAGTGAGAGTCATAATACAATCCCAGAATAGACCAGGACAAATGGAAGTTTCATACATTCCAATGCTCATAGGGTTTTCTGCAGTGTGAGTTTGTTGATAACTTTCAAGTGAAGTTAGAATACCAGTTAATTTTAAGCATGTATCAAATTCAACAGCTCTACTCAGAGTGGGGACTACTAAGTATATTTCATATCTTCTAATTGTCCTGAGAAAAAGAGAGAGAGAGAGGGGAGAGAGAGAGGTGTAAATTTCTTCTTTCCATATTCTATGCTCATGTGGCTTGTATTTATTGTGAAAGATTTAAAAATTAGCAAGGAACAAGATGCGTCTCTGCTACCTACCCACCTACCCTCCTTGCAAGAAGAATTGCTCTTGACCCAGAGACTTACTGACCAAGGCCCCATGACTCAATTTCTGGAATCTCCCCTACAAGGTCGTAAGGTAGCTAGAGCACCAAGAATTTCCAGATGGCTGCACTCCCCAGAGGAGCCCGTTAAGGTAACTAACTGACCAGGAGTCAAAGAGTAATAAGTAAGTCCTTGAAAAACAAAGACCCGCTGTCTTAGCCAAGATTGATTAGCACGTTGGAGGTGTGGTCTCTTTGCCCAATGGATGGGCCTGGAGAGTCGCAACACCCCCTCTAAAGCTTGTGGGTTTTGCCTTTAAAAATGCCTGTGCCTGGGGAATGGCGCTGCTCTCTATCCTGCATGCTGAGAGGGCCCGTTTGTACAAACACTTCCCATTCATTAAAGCCTCTTGCCCATTGCAGTAACTGGACTGGACTTTGAGTTCTTGGGGGGACCGGCCAGATCGGGGAGACTCCTCACCTTGAGTGTTGTTCAATTGTGACTTATGATATGCTTTTTTTTCATTCTCTTTTGAGACAGGTTTTTCTTTGTAGCTTTGTTTCCTGGCCTGGAACTCTCTCTGTACACCAGGCTGGCCTTTAACTCACAGAGATCCCCCTGCCTCTGCCTCCCTAGTGCTCGGATGAAAAGATGGTGCCTACAATGTCTGGCTCATCATGATGTTCTTTTTAAAGGAAGAATAACAAATGAGAGGGTTCCACATCAAACTCCCACAGTCTGACTTCTTTCCTCACAGAAGTGTGGTTCAGGGACTGAGGATTCTCTGCAGAAACCTTCTTGACTCTCACACATTGAAGCTGTCAATACACTGAGCACAGTCACAGATCCATGAGCAACGCCAGCTTCACTTTCTTCTGAGAAGGACACCGACATCCATGGAGAATGTCTGGAACTTGTCATGGTTACAAGGGGGGGAATAAGAGTTACTGCTGACATCACTGCCACCCGGTTACCGGCAGCACCCTCAGCATTCGGCTCCACCCATGTGCAGTTCCCCACTGCGTTTCCCCTGTGCGTGACCCCACGGGGACCACTGCTGGGTTCAGACATCCTGGGCGCCAATGGCTTGCTAATGATGCGGGGCTGCGTTTGTTTGCAGAGATGGCGAGAGACATGTTTCCTACGCAGAAGTGATGAGTCGTCTGTTCTGTGACACCAGAGATGACAATGTTTACCATCACCATGGTGACCCTGTGTTGATGCCTGCGATATATGAGCTGCGCGGATTTGATGAGGCCTTAGTACCTGCGCCTCTGGCTGCCATAGTCAGTTTGGTTTACCGTCGCCATGGTGACGGCGTGGACTTGATGATGTAATTTTCCCTGACAGGTCTTTTTCGCTGCTTTGCCGGGTTTTGAAGCCAACAGGAAGTTAGGGCAGCGACTTCAGTGCATCCCTCTGTCCTTCTGTCCTCAATGTCCATCACTCTGACTCCATTTTCCAGAAACCTCCTCTCTCTCTCTCTCTCTCTCTCTCTCTCTCTCCTCTCTCTCTCTCTCACTCAGTTTTCCAGAATCCACCCCGTGTCCCTCTCTCTGACTCCATTTTCTGGAATCCTACATGTGTCCCTCTCTCTGACTCCATTTCCCAGAATCCTCCACTCTCTTTGTCTCTCTGTCTGTCTCTGTGAA
>NW_023277134.1:0-16248 GCF_003668045.3 Cricetulus griseus
TGTATGTGGCAAGTCCTTTATAAAAGCTCAACACTTCAAGTTAATCAAAGAATAGATAACAGAGAAAATGTTAAAAATACACAAATTGTGGCAAGTTCTCTGCCCATGATTCACCTCTTCCAAGCCACTACACACACATAGAAATCAGAATACTTAAAATTTTAATGATTATGTTATATTCTATGTCATGTTCCCATGTATCATCTCTGCAAAACCTCTCTACATCCATACAGCAGAGAAAGCTTATAAAATTGAAGCATGTGGGAAAAACCTCTCTTGGGTTCCTCAAGCTTAACTATCATTACATAAACCACACAAGAAAAAACACTCACAATGTTAAAATGTGGCAAGTTTATTGGAGTGCTCAAATCGTCAAACCTAATACAGCATCAGCAATGGAATAAAACCTAAAAATCGTACAGTATTAAAAAAAAATCTTTTAAAAAAAGTTCTTTCTCCACATCCTGTCCACCATAGGCTGTCATTGGTGTTACTAATTTTAGTCATTCTGATTGCAGTAAGATGGAATCTCAGTGGTTTTGAGCTGCATTTCCCTGATGGCTAAGGATGTTGAGCACTTTCTCAAGTGTCTTCCATCCATTTTAGATTTCTCTGTTGAGAATTCTCTATTTAGTTTTGCACTCCACTTTTTAATTGCATTGTTTGGTGTTTTGGTGGCTAGCTTATTGTGTTCATTGAATATTTTGGAGATCAGCCCTCTGTCAGATGTGGGGTTGGTGAAGATCTGTTCCCATTCTGTGGGCTGGCGTTTTACCTTGCTGACTGTGTCCTTTGCCTTACAGAAGATTCTCAATTTCAAGAGGTCCTATTTATTAATTGTCCATCTCAATGTTTGTGCTACTGGTGTTATGTTCAAAAAGTTCAAAATCTACAAATAAAAGACTTGGAGCAGGTCCTTCACAGACGATATTTAGTGAGATTAGGTGCCCTCTTGTTGTAGAATGGCTCCAGTTGGTTTGAAATGCCCAAACCTTTTGTCATAGGCACATTTGGACAATCATCTCCTTTGTATGGTGACAGTAAAAGTTGTACAGTGGCACATATCTTAGAGTATTAAAATCCCCAAGTGCAAAACTGCATCTCATGTGTTCCCTGTATCTTGGGCCCATGATATGGGCAGAGAGACTACTGTCACAGTTGCCAGGAAACACTTATGATGGGTATGTCACTATCGATTACATCTTCAAATTCTATACCAAACACACCCACTCATCACCTCAAAAATATATGCGCCTGGAGTTAGGCAGAAGGCACAAGTCTCTCTCCGGCTTTAACTTTTTTCTTCTGCTGCCCCACAGTAACCTACCATGGCTTCTGTCCAGTACACAGTAAGTAAATGCATCATTATACCATTTCAGATTATTGATGGCCACTTAGATATATCTCATATGCTTCAGTTCCCAAAATGGAGACCACCCTAATTCCTTGTACTTGTTTGTGAAGGTTTAAAGCTTCATATATTTTGTGAAGGTTTAAAGCTTCATATATTTTGCTGCATTAGTTGTTGTACTTTTTAGCTTTTTCACCCTCAATTTTTTTATTCAATTTAGATACAAGATTGTTTTTCATGTCAATCCCAGTTACCCCCCCTACCCTGCCTCCCCAATACTGCCCTACCTATCCCATACAATTTCTGATCCCCAGGGCGAGTGAAGTCTTCCATGGTAGTCTTCAGAGTCTATTATATCCTTTGAGAGAGGGCCTAGGCGCTCCCCAGTAGTCTAGGCTGAGGGAGTATCCCCTAATTTGGAATGGGCTCCCAAATTCCGTTCCTATGCTAGGGATGAGTACTGATCTACTACAAGAGGCCCCATGGATTTCTGAGGCCTCCTCACTGACACTCACATTCATGGGGTCTGGATCAGTTCAATGCTTCTTTCCTAGTGATCACTCTGGAGGCCAAGAGCTCCCCATAGTTCAGGTCAGCTGTTTCTATGGGTTTCACCAGCCTGATATTCTTGACCCATTTGCTCATCACTCCTCCTTCTCTGCAACTGGTTTCCTTTTCCATTCAGTGTTTAACTGTATGTGTCTGCTTGCACTTGGCCAGCTGCTGAGGGAAGGCTCTAGGATATACATCAGGAATCAATCTCATTATCGGGGGAGGGCATTAAAGGTAGACTCTCATCTGTACCTTTGACTGTTACTTGGTGTCATCTTTGAAGATCTACAGGCATTTCCCTACTGCCTAATTTCTCTTTAAACCTATAATTGCTCCCTGTATTATGGTATCTCTCATTTTCTTCTCCTCTATTCTTCACCCAACTAATTTTCCTGCTTTTTCATGTCCTCCTCACCCCCTCCTCTTCTCCCTTTCTCATACTCCTAGCTCCCCCTCCCCCAGGATTCCAAATTGCTCAGGAGATCTTCTCCCTTCTCCAGGTGACCATGTATGTCTCTCTTAGGGTCCTCCTTGTTTATTAGCTTCTCTGGAAGTGTGGATTGTAGGCTGGTCATCCTTTACACTATGTCGAAAATACACATATGTGTGAGTACATACCATGTTTGTCTTTTTGTGACTGGGTTACCTCACCCAGAATGGTTTCTTCTAGTTCCATCCATTTGCCTTCGAATTTCAAGATACCATTGTTTTTTTTTTGTTGTTTTTGTTTTTTTGTTTTCTGCAGATTAGTACTCCATTGAGTAAATGTACCACATAATCTCTATCCATTCTTCAGTTGAGGGGCATCTGGGCTGCTTCAAGTTTCTGGCTACTACAAATAGTGCTATTATGAACATCATTGAACAGATGTCCTTGTTGTATAAAAGTGCTTCTTTTGGGTATATGCCTAAGAGTGGAATTGCTGGATCTTGTGGTAGACTGATTCCCATTTTCCTGAGGAGTCACCATTCTGATTTCGAAAGTTTGCACTCCCACTGGCAGTGGAGGAGTCTTTCCCTATCTCTGCATCCTCTCCAGCATAAACTGTCATTGGTGATTTTGATTTCAGCCATTCTGACAGGAGTAAGATGGTTTGATTTGCATTTCCCTGATGGCTAAGGACATCGAACACTTTCTTATGTGTCTTTCAGCCATTATAGATTCCTCTATTGAGAATTGTCTATTTAGTTCTGCACCCCACTTTTTAATTGGATTGTTTGGTGTTTTCAAGTCCAGCTTCCTAATTTTTTTATATATATTTTGGAAATCAGCCCTCTTTCAGATGTGGGGTTGGTGAATATCATTTCCCAGCCTGTGAGCTGCCATTTCATCTTGCTGACTGTGTTCTTTGACTTACATAAGCTACTAAGTTTCAGGAGGTCCATTAATTAATTGTTGATCTCAGTGTCTGCACTACTGGTGTTATGTTCTGGAAGCACTCTCCTGTACCAACGAATTCAAGGGTATTTCCCAATTTGTCTTCTAATATGTTCAATGTGGCTGGATTTAAATTGAGGTATTTGATCCATTTGGACTCAAGTTTTGTGCATGGAGATAGGCTTGGTTATACCTGTAGTCTTCTACGTGCCAGAATTCAGTTATGCCAGCACCATTTGTTGAAGATTCTTACTGTATTCCATAATATAAATTTATTTTATTTGTCAAAAATCAGGTGTTCCAAGATTGTAGGTTAATATCACAGTTTTCAATTCTATTCCATTTTTCTACCTGTTTATTTTTGTGCCAATACCAAGTAGCTGTTTTCAAGACTAAAGCTGTGTAATAGAGCTTGAATTCAGGGATGGTGATGCCTCCAGAAGTTCCTTTATTTTACAGGGTTGTTTTGGCTATCTTGGGTCATTTGTTTCTCCATATGGAGTTGAGAATTGCTCTTTAAATTTCTGTGAATGGTTGTGCTGGAATTTTGATGGGGATTTCATTGAATCTGTAGATTGGTTTTGGCAAGATTGCCACTTTTACTATGTTGATCCTACCTATACCAGAACATGGGAGATCCTTCCATTTTCTGGTATTTTCTTTAATTAATTTCTTTGAGACTCAAAATTTTTATGGTAGAGGTCTTTCACTTTTTTGGTTAGCATTATCCCAAGGTATTTTATGTTATTTGTGGCAATTGTAAAGGGTGATGTTTCTCTGATTTTTTTTCTCCACGAATGTATCATCTGTATATAGTAGGGCTACAGATTTTCTGAGTTAATCTTGTATCCTTCGACTTCCTGGAAGATGTTTGTTAGCTGTAGGAGTTCCCTGGTAGTGTTTATTGGGTCATTTAAGTAGAATATCATATTATCTGCAAATAGTGAAAGGTTGACTTCTTTTCTGAGTAGTATCAACTTGATCTCCATTTGTTGTCATAGCTCTAGCTAGAATTTCAAGGACAATATTGAAGAGGTATGTAGAGAGTGGGAAGCTTGTCTTGTCCCCAATTTTAGAGGAATTGCATTGAGTTTCTCTCCATTTAATTTGATGTTGGCAGTCGGCATGTTGTATAATGATTTTATTATGTTAAGTTATGTTCCTGTTATCCCTGATCTCTCCAAGACCTTTATCATGAAGAGGTGTTGGATTTTGTGAAAGTCTTTTTCAGCATCTAGTGAGATGATCATGTGGTTTATTTTCCTCAGTCTGTATTTTAAGGTGGATTACATTGATGGATTTTAGTATGTTGAACCATTCTTGCATCCCTGGGATGAAGCCTACGTGATCATGTTGGATGATTTCTCTGATATGTTCTTGGATTTGATTTGCCAGTATTTTATTGCATATTTTTCCATCAATATTCATAAGGGATATTGGTCTGTAGTTCTTCTTAGGTGTGTCTTTGTATGACTTGGGTATCAAGGTTATTGAAGCCTTATAAAAAGAGTTTGGCAATGACCCTTATGCTTCTATTGTGTGGAATACGCTGAGGAGAATTGGTATTAGCTGTTCTTTGAACTTCTGGGAGAGTTCTGCACTAAAGCCATCTGGCCCTGGGCTTTTGTTGTTGTTGTTCTTGGAAGGCTTCTGATAACTGCTTCTATTTCATTCGGGGTTATAGGACTATTTCAGTTGTTTATCTGTTCTTGATTTAATTTTGGTAAGTGAAATCTTTCTAGAAAATTGTCCATTTCCTTTAGATTTTTGAATTTTGAGGAATATAGGTTTTCGAAGTATGACCTGATGATTCTCTGGATTTCCTCTGTGTCTTTTGTTATGTCACCCTTTTCATTGCTGATTTTATTGATTTCCATATTCACTCTCTGCTATTTGGTAAATTTGGATAAATGTTTGTCTACTTTGTTGATTTTCTCAAAAAACCAACTCTTCATTATATTGATTCTTTGTATTGTTCTCCTTGTTTCCACTTTATTGATTTCAGCCCTCAATTTGATTATTTCCTGGTGTCTGCTCCTCGGGGGGGGGATTGGCTTCTTTTTGTTCTAAAGCTTTTAGTTGTGCTGTTAATTCTCTAGTGTGATTATTCTCCTGTTTCTTCATGTGGGCACTGACCGCTATTAGCACTGCTATCAAAGTGTCCCATATGTTTGGGTATGTTGTGTCCACATTCTCATTAAATTCTAATAAATCTTTGATTTCTTTTTTTATTTCTTCCTCAATCCAGGAATTGTGCAATTTGGTTTTACATAATTTCCATGAGTTTTCTACAATTCGTGTTGTTGTTGAGTTCTAACTTTAAAACATAGTGGTCTGATAAGATATAGGGGGTTATTTTAATTTTTTTGTACCTGTTGCCATGTAGGTGGCCAATTTTAGAGAAGGTTCCATGTGGTGCTGAAAAGAAGTTATATTGTTTTGTATTTGAATGGAATGTTCTATAGATATCTGTTAGGCCCAATTGTGACATAACTTCTATTAGTTCCTTTGTTTCTTTGTTAAGTTTCTGTCTTGTGTTCCTGTCCAGTGGTGATAGTGGGGTGTTGAAGTCTCCCACTAAAAATGTTTGTGGTTTTATGTGTGATTTGAGTTTTAGTAATGTTTCTTTTAAGAACATGGATGCCATTGTATTGGGGACATAAATGTTGAGAACTGAGACTTCACCCTGATGGATTTCTCCTGTGATGAGTAGGAAGTAACCTCATTCATATCTTTTGATTTAATTCAGATTAAAGTCCAATTTGTTGGATATTAGGATTGATACCCCCACTTGTTTCTTGGGCCCATTTGATTGGAAAATCTTTTCCCAACCTTTGAATCTTAGGTACAGTCTGTCTCTGAAGTTGAAGATTGGATACTGTCTTTTGATCCATTCTATTAACCTGTGTCTTTTTATGTGAAAGTAAAGGCCATTAATATTGAAGGATAATAATGACCATTGATTGTTCATTCTTGTTTGTTTTGGATTTGGTGGAGATGGTGTATTTATGTGTGGCTTTCCACCACTTTTTTTCTTTTGGCTGTTGGTAAAGTGGGATTATCTATTGCCTATATTTTTCTGGTTGTAAATAATTTTCTTGGGCTGCAGATTTTCTTCCAGAACTTTCTGTAGGGCTGGATTGGTGATTATGTATTGTTTGAATCTGGTTTTGAAATGGAATATCTTGTTTACTCCACCTATATTGATTGAAAGCTTTGCTGGGTATCGTAGTCTGGGCTGGCATCTGTGGACTCTTCGTGTAGATAGAATATCTATACAGGACCTTCTGGATTTCAGAGTCCAAGGAAAATTCAGGTAGAATTCTGGTAGGTTTGGCTTTATATATTACTGGAACTTTTTCCTTTGCTGCGCTTAATAATTTCTCTTTATACTGTATCTTTTGGGTGTTCATTATTATGTGGTGAGGAGATTGTTTTGTCTTGTCTATTTGGTGTTCTGTAGGCTTCTTGTACTTTCATTGGCATGTCTTTCTTTAGTTTGGGCATGTTTTCTTCTATGATTTTGTTGAGTATGTTTTCTGGCCTTTAAATTGGTTTGCTTCACCTTCTTTTATATGTATTATTCTCTTTTTTTTTGGTTTTTGAGACAGGGTTTCTCTGTGTAGCTTTGGAGCCTATCCTGTCTCTTGATCAGGAGACCAGGCTGGCCTCAAACTCACAAAGATCTGCCTGCCTCTCCCTTCTGACTTCTGGGATAAAAGGCATGTGCCACCACTGCCTGGATTAAACCTATTTTTTTAGTTTTGGTCTTTATATGGAATCCCATATTTCCTGAATATTTTGTGCTAGGAATATGTTGGACTTAAGATTTACTTTGGTTGATGAGTCTATTTCTCCTAGTATATCTTCAACTCCTGAGATTCTCTATTCCATCTTTTGTATTCTATTGGTTATGTTTGTATCTGTAGTTCATGATCATTTACCCAGCTTTTCAGTTTCCAGCATTCCCTCAGATTGTCCTTTCTTTATTGTCTCTATTTCAGTTTTTAGGTCTTGAACTGTTTGATTGAAAGATTTGTTGATATCTTTAATTTTTGGTGTGTTTTTACTTCCATTTCTTTAAGGGATTTTCTCATATTATCTTTGAGGCCCTCTAACATTTTCATGAAGATATTTCTAAGGTCATTCTCTTCTGCTTCATTTGCATTTTCATGTTCTTGTCTTGCTGGTGTAGGGTCCCTAGTCTCTGGTGGTGTCATATTGTTTTTTCTGTTGTGGAATATACTTTTATATTGTCTTCTTTCCATCTTCTTCTCGTGGATGTAGCAGGAGTCTCTTCCTCTCCTGAGGGGTACAGGACCAAGGTTCCCTTCTGGTATATGCAAACAGTTCCAATACTCTGATATCTGTCTTCTTCTTGTGGATGGATGTGGGATATTTGCCAAGGCCTTGGCAGTCTCCGGGTGTGTTGGATCTCACCAAGTTCAGATCCCTTGAGGAGTCTCTGGTGTTCAGGTGTCCCTGAGTAGGGTAGCAGAACCAAAACCAGAAACACCCCCTGGCCTGGTTCTATAAAATTTCTTATGTTATTAGTTCCTAAAGGTTTTGTTTTGGGGAGAATTTGTTGTGGAGACACAGTTTTAGTTTTTTATCTTCATCTTATATGCTTGCCTCATCGCATTTTCTTGCATACTGGCATATCTGTATTTTCTAGTTGTTGCTATATTTATGTTTGAGTCTTTGTTGCTTAAGTGATTTACATGATTAATACAATGGTATTGGATTATAAAACCTTCTCATATATTATTGTCTGTATCCTAATTAGCCTCTGATGTCAAATGAAAAACCTAGAATCATCTGAGCAAACATCAATTGAGTGTGTTCTTAGATCAGAATGTCTGATTTCTGCCTGAAAAATATTGTGGTGACTGATGATTGATGTGGGAAGAAGACTTCCACTGAGTTGTCAATGTCTCTGTACAAGTGGGCCTGGTCTGGCTAAGAGAGCTAGCTGAACACAAGACAGTGACAAAGGTAAAGAGAATATCAAGAAAGAATGGCCCACATGTTTTACCTTCGGTGACTAATTTGATTTTCTCTCCTATGCTCCCACAATGATAGACACTGGCCTAAGGGCAACAACCAAATACATTCTTTACCAGAGTAGCTTTTACTTAGAAAATTTAATCACAGCAAAGGAGAAGAATGTTTCATCAAAAAACACTACTTTAAAGATGATTTTTCTCTGTAATGGACATGGGAATACTGAGTTTTAGAAGATTGTTGAAGACATCAAGATGTTAGGTGGCAAAAGCCATAAAAGTTCTCAATAATGCACAATTGTCTGTGGTTATAGGACATGAAAGATGGGAATGTTCAGAATAATTGCAGACACTGGAGGACAGGGTCAGGATTTTAGTGGGTAAAAGGCTTGCAGGGCACCATGGAGTTGGTTTGACCTACCTTCCTTGAGAGACATATGTCATAGGAATTCAAGTTTAAGCCCATGATCCAGTACCTTCCAGTTCCCGATGAACTGATGCACTCCATCAGGCAGTGAGGCATTCAGGCCAATTTGTATTTCTCTATATGTTTCTTCAGTACTCATGGTAGTATGTAAACGTAACAAGACAATTGTTCTTAAACATTAATTTCATATACCTTGTATGGCTTGCAATTTTCATATTATCCTGGCAACTACAACTGTGTTGATCCTGGAAATTGCCACTATCTTAAGTTTCTGATATAGATATAAAATTTCTGATTGATTTTAATAAAACACTCATATCTTTGTCTGCCTGTGGCCCTCCAGTGTAAGCCTGTCTTTAATCCTTTTTGACTGTATTAGGTGATGTTGGTGAGGTAAGCAAGCATAGGTGCTTAGAAGATTTCATGAAAAAAAGCTAGAGTTCATTTGTGTAATATTTTTGTCTCAAATATTTATTAATCTTTACTTGTCCCAAAAAGTGTGTAAGACTGGGTTTAAGAGTAAAGGGCTGATTATTAGACAAAATATTGCTTCTGTTAGATGGTTATTACCATTGACTCTTTCAAGTCTACAGCGAAAAGGACAAAAGTAGGGATAAACAAAATTCAAAAACCTAAATGGAATGGACAATTTTCTGGATAGATATGACTTACCATAATTAAATCAAGAACCGATAAGCAATTTAAACAAACCTATAACTTCTCATGAAATTGAAGCAGTCATCAAAATTCTACCAACCAAAAAAGCCCAGATACAGATGGTTTCTGTGCGGAATTATATCAGAATTTGAAAGAAGACCTAATACCAGTACTCCTCAAATTGTTACACAAAATAGCAGCAGAAGGGACATTGGCAAGATGATTCTGTGAGGCTACAATTACCTTGGTACCCAAGCCACACAAAGACACAATGAAAAAAGAGAATTACAGACCAACATTCCTCATGAATATCGATGCAAACATATTCAACAAAATACTGGCAAATCAAATCCAAGAACCCATCAGAGAAATCATTCTCCATGATCAAGTTGGCTTTATCCCAGGAATGCAGGGATGGTCCAGCTCATGAGAATCCATCAATTTAATCCATTATATAAACAAAGTGAAAAAGAAAAACCACATGATCATCTCACTAGATGCTGAAAAAGCCTTTGACAAATTCCAACATCCCTTCATGATAAATGTCTTGGAGAGATCAGGGATAACAGGAACATACCTAAATATGACAAAAGCAATATACAGCAAATGAACAGACAACATCAAATATATGCAAGGAAACTCAAAGCTATTCCTTTAAAATCAGTAACAAAACAAGGTTGCCTACTCTCTCCATATCTCTTCAATATTGTATTTGAAGGTCTAGCTAGAGCAATAAGACCACAAAAGTAGATCAAGGGGATATAAATTGGAACAGAAAATGTCAAACTTTCACTATTTGCAGATGATATGATAGTTATACATAAGTGACCCCAAAACTCTACCAGGGAACTCCTACTGATGATAAACACCTTCAGCAAAGTGGCAGGATACAAGATTGACTCAAAAAAACCTATAGCCCTACTATGCACAGATGATAAATGCACTGAGAGAGAAGTCAGAGAAACATCACCCTTTACAATAGAAACTAACAACATAAAATTTCTTGGGGTAATACTAACAAAAAGAGAAATTGCTGTATAGTAAGAACTTTGAGTCTGTAAAAAAAGAAATTAAAGAAAATACCAGAAAATGGAAGGATCTCCCAGGTTCTTGTAAAAGTAGGAACAACATACTAAAAATGGCAACCTTGCCAGAAGCAATCTACAAATTCAATGAAATCCCCACCACAATCCCAGCACAATTCTTCACAGACCTTGAGAGAACAGTACTCAACTTCATATGGAAAAACAAAACACCCAGGATAGCCAAAACAACCAAGTAGAATAAAAGAACTTCTGGACGCATCACCATCTCTAACTTCAAGCTCTATTATGCAGACATAGTCCAGAAAACAGCTTGGTATTGGCACAAAAATACTCAGGTTGACCAATGAAATCAAAATGAAAATCCTGATATTAACCCACACACCTATGGACACCTGATTTTTGACAAAGAAGCTATAATTATACAATGAAAAAAAAAGAAAACATCTATAACAAATGGATTGTTGGCATGATGGACATGTAGAAGATTGCAAATAGATCCATATCACTGAGAATGGAGTTTTCCTGTGTTTCTGATAAGTGAGACCAGCTTTCAATGTTAAGCAGATATTTTTGTGTTATTTAGATTTGTTAAATCCCTATTTATTACTCCTACCTACGTAAAGTGTGTGTGTGTGTGTGTGTGTGTGTGTGTGTGTGTGTGTGTATGTGTGTGTGTGTATGTGTGTGTTTGGTGTATATGTGGGTGTTTTTTGTCTGATGTTTGTGTGTTTATATTTCTGTGTTTGTGGGCATAAGGAAAAACATCACATGTGTGGAGGTCAGAACACAACTATTTGGAGTTGCTTCTGTCCTTCCAACTACATGGATACAGGGAAGATAAATGTGATAATCTTTTTAGAAGTAAGTGATTTTACTATTGCAGAAATATTTCCAGATTATGGTTGAGAGATTTGAAACACATCAGAGGTTGACAAATGAACCAGATTTCATCTGTGCCCATTGTTCCACATCTACTATTCCAATACATTGAACATGGAGTCAAGAGAATTTCTCATTTCAGGAGTGTGTGTGTGTGTGTGTGTGTGTGTGTGTGTGTGTGTGTGTGTTTTGTGTATTTTATGTGTCTCTCTGAAGACTATGTGGCACAGGCTGTAAATCTTACAATGATCTTCTAGCTTGTGTCCATATTTTGTTGTCTACAAATCTTAAAAAATAATTCGCATATCCTAAGTCTCCTCTTATTATTGTGGCCAAGGAGGCCAGTAGATGGTGTAAGAACCCCTGATACTGGATTTACATATAGGAATAAGTTTTGGTATGTACTGGGAATGGAATTTTGTATGCTCTGAAATAATCTTCTGTCCTCTTGACCTCTAAGGTATTTTCCACCCTAAGTTTGCATTTATTGATTATGTCTACTGTCTAAGACAGCCAAGTCAGGTTCATACAATGTATATGGTTTAAAAATTAGGATTCTTCTCCATTTAAGAGAATGAGTGTCATGCAGTAATGAGCACTCTAATTTTTTATCCAATAAAACATGATCATCCAATTATCAATGTATGTAAAACCAGCAAAAATTAATACAGCCAATTGTATTCGTGTATTTCAGCATACATAGTCACACATGCTTAACACATAGAAATTTGTAAGGGGTTTGCCATGGGACTGATTGAATAAATACAAGGGGAAAGTTATAAAATATCTTCCCATAATCAACTTATACAAATTAATTTTAAGTTATAATAGTGGATACAAAAATGGCTCAGCAATTAATGGCACCTGGGGCTGTTACAGAGGAACTAGGTTCTGTTTCCAGAACTAAATGGTTAGCTAACTATTTGTTGCATCTTCTGTACCCAGCATCTTCTGCCTTACTCTGGCCACTGTAAGTACTCTGCACAAATACATGCAGGCCAAACAGCCATGTAATTATTTTTGTAAGTTATAAACAGTAAAAAAAATGGAATTCTACAAAGTGAAATTATAGCCATGAGAAACACAGAAGCCAGAGGAATTTAAAATAAAGTCCCTCTTGTCTTGAATGAAAACATCTGTGGCAATCTGCCTAGCCAGACTACTCAGAGGCAAAAGCAGCTTTACTCTGTGGTTAATAGAGCTCATTATAACTGTTCATCAAAGAGTAGAGTATACAGTGACATTAAGTAACATTTCTTTGAAGTTTTGTGTATTTGGATTCTGAATACTTTATATCTGTCAGAATTATGCTACTGTTGCAGTTATCTTTTAGATGGAACATCAAGTTTGAGAGTTACCGTATGATCCATAGCAGTGTTTTTAGAACAAACATTAAGTTGAGAGGTGGCCTATGCTCCATAGCAGTACGTTTTACCTGATTTTCTGGTAATAACTTGTGGCATAAGATAAACATGCCAAAGGCATTCCATCATTTATATAATTTATATGTTTCTTCATGACTTTGAAGTAAAAATGTCCCTAAATGAATCTGATTTTACACTGTGACCATGTTTAGAAGATTTTTTTATCCATGCATGCTTAGGAATAGGGAAAATGAATGTGTCTAAACTCCCTAAGTAAAATGCACATGCTTTTTTGCTCAGGAAAAGTGTTGTTTTTGAAATAACTCCCAGGTTCCCCTGCCTCCTCCAGGTAAGAAATGTTTCTCAATTCTTCTGACTAGGTTGTTGTCATGGCTATTCCTGGTAGTCAAAGTGACTACCTCAGTAATTAACTAAAACTCAAAGATTAGTGCACACATATGTGGGACTTATCAGTAGGTTTTGAAATTAAAGACTGATATTTAATCTGGATTACTTGGGGTGATATCCACCTTCATCTGCTTGATGGCTGTTTCAGACAACTAACCCCAGAACTCAGAAGGCAGAATCATTTGGATTTTCTTAGTTTCAGGCCAGTGTGGTAAACAAAATGAGTTCCATGGCTGTACAGAAAACACCTCTTGAAAATACTAAAGAAATCAAACAAAGATTAACATCCAATTTTTAGCTGATGGCATCCTACATATATAAAGGATATTAAAGAAGGAAGTCTCTTTTTTCCTGTTAGCCTTAGACCTGGCTAACAAGTTCATTTCTTTATCAGAATTGTAGTCACTTCTGGAGATTCTGGTGTATATTGAAGACCAGATGATATATTCAAACTCATGAACAGAACAATTCCTTAATTCTTCAAATTATTATTGGAATGCAACTATTTTTGGACTCTCAGAACCAAAACCTAAGACATTCTGTCTTGAGCCCTTTCTAGGTTTTAACCCAGGAGTAATGGCAGACCCAATGAGTTGTGTTTGAGTATATAAATTTTACTTCACACATATCAAAGTAATATAAAAGCATAAGCAAACAATCCTAAGAATCATAGTCTCTAGGCTCATAGAAGGGGGTTACTTCTCCTGCAGCAGCAGCAGGTTTATGCTTGGGACTTGGGTTTCTCTAAATTCAGAAGGTCGAGTCTTCCTGAATGCCCAAATTCAAGGAATGACATTTCAGACTGGGCAGCTTTCAGCTTTAATGGACTGGTTGTTTCAGGTTAGCAGAGGACAGCTCCAGGATATAGAGTCATGGTATACTCTAAAGTTCACAGTTCTGAGCTGGTCCCTTAAATAGCTTGCTAAATCTTGTTAATCACATCGTGCTACACATTCTCATTCTTGTCTCCAATACTTACTTAGTGGGCCTATACTCCCTTTCCTTCAATCTTTCTCAAGCAAGGCCTTTGCCTACCTGGTTGGAAGCTTCAATCTTAATCTCCCTTCTTCCAGGTCTTTGCCTGTTTGGTTACAGGCTCCTTACCCATTCTAATAAATGCATTTCCACACATGTGTAGAGGTTCATTCTAGCAGTCCAGTTGAGAACCATGAGTTGTGGTTTTTATTTTATTTTCAATTCCCCAGTGAAGAAGTTGTGCTGGCTAAGAATAGTGCATCTAAACACATTCTTCCATGCTCCATTATTATCTAAGTATTCAACTCTTCATGAGGACTACTCTATATAACTATTCAGTTGTCAATAATTTGCTCTGAATTTCAGGATTATCACTCCTAAAGCAATGGAGCCATCACTCAGGTTTCTGAAGGGAGAAAGACCCATTATCTTGTTTTTTTTATCTACTTCCTCATTTTCTTTCCCGGATGTTTGAAGTCCCTATTTCAACTAGATAAAAAGTGAATTCAGTTCACCTGACCTCAGTGTGAAGCATCCTGAAATCTGTCTATAGTTGTTAGTATTTTGGCTACTCTTTCACCTATGGGACAGAAATTCACTACACTGCACATAGTGCAGAGGAAGGTAGCAGTGTCTGTTCTTGGAGCCTGGGGCAAGTGCTATTGATATGCTTATCTCTGCTGATGTAGAAAAGGTCTTTATCTGGGGTGGAAGAAAGGATCAGGAACCATTGTTTTGTATCTTACAGCAAGTGTAAGCCTTTGACACAGGCCCTTGTCACTCAGGTCTCACTAGGCAATTAGGTCCTTCAGGTGATCTGCCAGGCAGAATTTGTGCTGGGTTCTTCCTGCTGCAATCTTCAGGCATTGCTTTGCAGAGAAACTGTTCTGCTGGTCTTCTGTGCTGTGCTATGAGTGCTGCTGCAGTGAGCTGAGCATAGAGGAGCTGGAAAGCTATGACATTGTGAGTTTGGGGCTACTAACCCCAGACTCCGGGAAATGCCCAACAGTGCCACAGTAACCAGTGTGGAGGGTCCTCCCATGGCTGGGTTGAAATCAGTGGCCAGAAAAATTTGCCATGTTCCTGCCTGGTTTTGCATTATCCTGCATAGTACTAATGGGCCTCTTTGCTCCAGTTTATTTCTGTGTTATCCAAAGTGTCCTGAATGGTCTTTGCAATTCTCTGGACCAGCTGGAATACTCTGAGTATGTTTACTCTGCTAGCTGTGATTGTGTAGTGAATTGGGATGGGACTGTGATTTGAAATATCATTGTTGACATCACTGTCAAATGCAGGGGCCATTAGTGCTTTTGATGCTGCTTTGAAACACAGGTTTGTCAAACTCAGAGAGCACTGGTCCCTAGTATCTTCCAGAAGTTCTTCACTTTAAATGTTTATTGTTTATGTTTTGAATACACTTGCCGTTATTTCTGTGGAACTTGTAAACWGTATTTCCTGTGTAGAGGAGCACCCCACTATAAACTGTGATATGGAAGTGTAGACTTGATGGCAGTAGWATTGATAGTATACAGATTTACCAATTCTTAGGAGACATTAAGTCACAAAATAGTATTTAGATAATGGAGGAATGCATCCCAAATACTCCAAAGACAATTAGTATGCTAACCTTGACTGTGACTGTTATAGTACAATATGATTAGATGTAATTGTTTCTTCCTGGGGTTAAACCAGCTAGCTATATTGCAGCAATACAGGAGAGATCCCCAATTTAAATCCAGCAGAAATCCCTATCCCTCCTTTAAAGCATTAGACCTCTAAATGCTGCTCAAGGGACACAACCAGCATTACGTCCTGTTGTGCAATTAAGGTATACTGTTACCAGAATTCCTGCATCTCCAGTCTTTTGCAAAGCAGCTTAGGTCTCCTACATTGATTGAGTGGACTTGAACTCTGTCTATAGCCACACAGGGCATTGCTCTTGTTATCCTCACAAGCCACACTAAATGTTGGATTAAAAATCTGCAACAACACAAAATCTCAAAAGTGTTATTTTGAGTCACACAGTGGATTGTCCATTGCATAACAGGATAAAGACTTATTTTTGAAGAAAGTTTTTTCCTTCAGTCCAGAAGAGTAGGAAACAGTGCATTGTGAACACTTCATCAGTAAACAAATAAGATGGTAACAAGATGACAGTCTGAAGTTGGAGGTAGTGAGATGCAGGGTTCTGGATTATGAAGAATGACTG
>NW_023277134.1:16580-27434 GCF_003668045.3 Cricetulus griseus
CACAGTAGTCTTCAGACACATAAAATGACACATAATGGATAGATACCATAAGAAAGTAACCAGTCTGTTGAATCTTTTTCACAGCACAGTAATTGACTGCATCAGAAATTAACTTATACTTGGTGATTATGGAAATTTCCAAGGCCAAATCTCAAAAAAAAATGATGGAAATGTACAAAGGAAATGATCAGGACAATAAATGTCTTTAAAAGATGGTTGGCTAACCAAACCACAAGAGTGACTTTATCTCCTATATGATAATAGGCATCTTTGGGAGATCACAAGTCTACATGTGAGATGTACCCCTGCTTGATTTTATACCTCCTGTTAGGAGAAATTAGGAGCTTTCAGGCTCGAAGTTTGACTTGTCTGAATGGGCTCATATTCTRCTTCCTTGATACCTGCAAACATTTAGTTTGGAACTCTGAATGGTGGTGACTTGTTGGGAGCCATACTCGTTGGCATTAACCTTTAGGCCTAAACTTGGCATGCCACATGGTTATAGAACTGTCTTTTGATTATAAATGACTCCCAGAAGCATGAGCACCCAGAAGGAACAACATGACCGAGACGTCAGTCTATTGTTCCAAACACAGGTCCACTTACCTAAGCAACCCTCCCGCATCTCACCATTTACCTAGGTAACCCTCCTTCTCCCCACCACTCATGAACTTTAGACCCTGCCAACATTTTCTTTCTGTAGTTTACTAACATCCTGCTTAAATGAACACCTTTGTCTTGGGCTCTTCTCCCCCTCTCCCTTTACCTCATAATACTGACTATATAGGCTAGCCTGGAAAAAATAAAATTTTCCAATTAATCAGAATCCTGTCTGTGATCATTCTCTCTTGTCACTTGTCCCCATTCCCTCCTCTGCCCCCCCGCATATCTTGCTGTAGATTGCCGTTCCACAGGTCCAGACAACTACAGTGACTAGAGATGTGGCAGGAACCTGATATTGAAGTCACTGTATGGTTTGCTCCATATGATATTTCCAGAGCTGTGGAGAATGGAAGAATTTTTAGGGAGATACCTAAGTTTTGATGCTCGAATATCAAATGCCACACAGGATTCTTTGGTTGTAACTGAGGACAAGCTGACATGTACTGTATTTAGTTTCCACTCAGGTGTGATGGGTCAGCCCCCTTCACTTCTTCCACTCTTTAATTTTTGGCAACTCATGCTGTTGTCAGTGACAGTACCCGCAGTCCCTTCTGGGACTGTAATGCTTCTCAGTCCACCCCAGCAATCACTGGTACCTTCCTGATTAACAGGAATATGGTTGTTCTATGTGACATTTATAATACCACCATTGAGTAACATCTACTGAAAGAGTAGAGACCATGAAATTCTAAATTCCAAGTGAATTTCATTTGGGAAAAAACTGATTCCTCAAGATAAGATTCTATCTACTTTAGCAATATTTATGGCTTCTCTGAACATCTTGCTGGAGAGGCAGAACCTGAGNGTATTATTTTAAAATTTATTATCATTAAATGCATTACTGCTTTTTCTTACTATTTTTCAATGTTCCTGGGTTTAAGGATTTCCCTCAAAGTTTTACTCAAGTGCTTTTTTGTTCATTTTAGAGCATTGATTCTCATATTTGGGGAATCAAATGTATCACCTAGTCACAATACTGGTCTTAGACAATCAGAAAACACAGATATTTGTATTATAATTCATTACAGTAACAAAAATATAGTTACATAATTTTCCAGCAAACGGCTTGTATAACTCCCATTCTATGGAAGCCACAGAGTCCAGCCGTTCCAGTTCCATGATATGGAAGCTACCTGTTCTGGACTGCTGCCTTTGAATCCTGTGATGGGAGCCTTGCATGAACAGCATTGGGTCCATCCCTGATTGGGGGAGTGTGGACTTGGACACTCCTAGGTACCGAAAGGTGATAGACCAGGCACAGAAGCATCTTGCCATTCTTGGGAGGGCCTCTCAGTCCATCTGAAACTGGAATCTCTGGTTTATTCCATCACCTTCTAAGCCACTTTCCAACAGTCAAAATGACCACCCAACTGCCTCTTCTATCTGCTCTGGTGTCCCTGCTTCAATCAACCTGTAGAGCTACAAAGTCTCTGTGCATGTAGAAAGATTTCTCAGCCCATGTGCAGGCCTATTCCAGACTTAGGACTGTTGTAATGCAAACTGGGAGACATTCTCCACTGAGGCCAAGACATTCAGTTGTAGTTCAGCTAGAATCTGAAAGACAATGGAGACTTAGGCTCCCAAATAATGTAGCCTAAGGTTTGGACCTAGAAAAACTTTCTAATACAATAATTTTTGGCAACCAACAGACATTGAATCGTGAAAATAATTTTAAAGCTTGAAAATAATTTTACAGCTTGGGGTCATCACTTCATGAGAAAATGTATTAAAGGTTCACAGCATTAGGAAGGTTGAGAACATTTTTTTTAGGTCAGTGTCTCCTATAGCTCAGGCTTTCATCACACAATATAATTTCAAATTTCTTTAAATACTTAACCCGGTCTCTGCTACTCATTGCTGGAAATACAGTCCTGCCAATCCTTCCTAAGCTGGGCTTTGACTGGTCTGAAGGAAGGAACAATAGGTCAGTGAATGAGTATCCTCCAACTTCTCCAGATTTTATGGTGCATTTACAAATGAAGGGGGACCTGTGTTAGAATTAAGTTCACTGACCAACTGAAAAGCAGGTTTAGTCACAACAGAGAAAGCCATGGGCAGGAAAGAGCACAAATTCATTTTTGCTGTGACAGTAGTTGTTTTTAAAAGTGAGTAGTCAGGTAATTAATTTTCGAGAATCAATATAAGTTCTGACCAGCCATTTCTTGGGTCCACAGACCAGGCAATCAAGATGTTGTGTAAAGAACTCAACTTATGGGTTGTAGAGATGGCTCAGAGTTTAAGAGCTCTGACTGCTCTTCCAGAGTTCCTGAGTTAAATTTCCAGCAACTGCTTGTTGGCTCACAAACATCTATATTGAGATCTGGTGCCCTCTTCTGGCCTGCCGCCATATGTTCAGGCAGAACACTGTGTGCATTGTAAATAAATAAATCTTAAAAAAAAAATGAAGGAAGACAGAGGCAGGCCAATCTCTGTGTTTTGAGACCAGCCTAGTCTACAAGATCTAGTTCTAGGACAGCCTCAAAAGCCACAGAGAAACTCTATCTCAACACACACACACACACACACACACACACACACACACAGTTGTAATTTTAATAATAGGAACTGAACTTATCATTAAACCAAATTACTGGAGTCACAGAAGTTCAAGCAAAATAGAAGAACTGGATAAAATGGTGTGGCACTTTTTAATATGATTGTGTTTTCCAGGTTTAAGATGTATGTCCTGAAGAAATCATGTGGGTAGTACTTGGTATGATTTAAAAGAAATCCAAGTCTCTGAAGCCCATGTCAATACAGAATGTTTCAACTCCTCTAAGAGAAATTATATATATTATTCTCAGTATATCTTTTCTGCCTCCAAGCCCCTCCTGTTAAGTGACCACTCAGCAGGCAATAGGGCAAGGTTTATTTATTTGGGTACACCAGCCAAGCGCAGGCCAAAGCAAGGAGGAGGGAGCAGGCAGAAGTGCCAGAAGAAGAGAAAGGGAAGGTCCATGTGCCCGTGGTCCCTTAAGAAGCCTTTCTGATGACACCTTAGACTTCCCCTCACCCTGCCGTCATGGGCATGTTCCCGCACACCGGTCCGGGTTACCTGGAGTCGGGGCTATCCCCCCACACACTTTATTTTGGTCAAATATGTGGCCTTTTTCCTAATTTCCCTCAGCTGTCAACATGGCATAGCCTAGAAACATCTGAGGGAGCATCAATTGAGGGTGTATACCTGCATCAAAATATCTGACTGCTGTGTCTGAGACAGGTTGAGTTGATTATGATTGATGTTAGGAATCTCTTAATTAAATTGGCCATATCTCTAAACAAGTAGGACTGGGCTGGATGAGAGGGAGAGCATAGAATTGGACAGTAAGAAAGCAAGAGATATAGCTATGAAGCAGTGTTTCCTCATGTTTTACCTTTATTAGCTTGAGTTTCTAGCCTAAGTTCCCACAAGGATGGACAGTGATATAGGGATATCAACCAAATAAACATGTTCCCTACCTGAGTTGCTTTTCGTTAGAGACTTTAATCAGAGAAGACAGTTGGAACAAAATATGAGGCATCAAATGTGATTTTATTGTTGTTGTTTTGTGATCTAGCCCATTCATGCCACTGATTCATGGCAGCATTCTTCTCAGCTTCTGACGGATGGGGTTATGCTTCAGGTAGTACTACCAATCAATCATAAATTTAGTGTTAGGCCAGAAGAGCTATATTTACTTCTTCTTGTAGATTTAGAATTGAAAGTGTTTCAGAAAATGAGAGCTATATAACAGAGTCTACAGAGACTTAGGTCGTTAGGGTACCTTACTGTGCCATTCGCAGAAGAGGGAGGCAATAATATGGGGTATTTAAAAATATCCAACAGGTGTGGAGTAATGGTAACTATATTTAGTGCTTGCCAGGATTACAAAAAGAGCTTACTTAGCATACTCAACACCATATTAGCTACTGTGAATCATAGAATTTAAGAGATGGATCAATGAAAATGGAATTTTAAATACAAATTGTTTAATGATGGTATTTGTAATTTGTAGCTCTGGAGTTTCACAAAAGGAGGAATTGTCTACTGGCATCATGAGGACTCTTCACACTTGAGGGATTATTTGGTAATACATATATTCCATTTTTTTAATTTAAGATTTTCCCAGTGACCTGCCTTCATTAATGAGTGGTATTATAAGTTGTTTGCATCTTTACTTACTAACTAGATGCTGGCTATGAAGGCAGGACATTGCCCACCACCCATAAATCCCCTTTAATCTTGCCCAAATATCAAAGACTGCACACACCACAAGATCCCTACCCCTGGTTCCATACCTGGTGTAAAACTTTGGAAGAAAATGTGCACTCTACCAGAGACTAGTTTAGATCTATGAAGCCCACATAAGTCACTGCACACCACACAATAATACTCATTAAATCCTGCCCAGCAACCTTAAAATGCACTCACTACCATGGACCCTACAAGAGTTACCCCAGAATGAAGCATCTGTATTGGAGGCCAGAGTGTTCTTCAGGAGAAAAGTGCAGACACTGCCCACCACCCAGTAAAGTCCTTTTAACCTGTCCAATAGCCTCAGACTGCACTCTGACCTTGAGACCCATATCTCCCCCTACTACATGTAGAAATGTTTGGCTATTTCAGAGACCAAACAGTTTCAAGGAACCGCAAGTAATACAGTCTCTAAAGAACACTCAGCAGCACCATACATCACATTCTTCTCTTGGCTGCAAAGTAGGCCCCACAGCTCTAGAAGCATTACAGGAGGTGAGGCTGCCTAGGAACACCATGAAAGATACTATTCCCAAGCCACTAAACACATTAAAATTCCAACAAAATCCCAGATATGCCCACAGTGCCTCCCCCTCAAACCCTGACTCTATATNTGTCCACCTTATTCTAATAGACATTGTTTTCTTCATCATAGGGAAATGAAATGCATTTAGCACTCAGAGCTATATCCTCCGAAGTTCAAACCGCAGAATGCTTTAAGCAAATATCTCACTTTTTTAAGCAAATATCTCACTTTCTGGTGAAACAGCCTTCCATTCACAACCCATTTTCTCCTATTGTCAATTGAGGGGATTGGAGTTTACAGGGAGAATGTTGGCCATTGATTTCTTTGAATTTTTATTTTAACTATAATCTTGTCATTCCTATTCAAAGGACAGTTTTATAATTATAGGTCTGTTTGGTGTCTCCTTTTATCAGTGGTGCCATTAATTTTGTTTTTTTTTATAATTTAATTATAATACAGTTTCTCTAAAAATGAGGAAACATTACCTACTTTTGTATTCTGAGGATTTACTACAAATAAGTTATTTGGGATTTTGGTAGTTTGTGGACTTTCTATGGGAAAACAAGTTTACTTTTCTCCCCTTTATCTTAGAGTCTTCCCTCTTTATTTCTTTGCATAATTGTGTTTTCATGTTTTCCCTATCATTATCGTTTGTGATTTTGCTTGTTAATTTTTTTTTATGGTTAGTACATGGGTATTGGATTTTTAAAATTCTCTCCTATACTGTTCTCTTTCCCAGTTTGCTTAAATTCTTAAAATGACATAAGCAAGTATCATCTGATGGAAACACAGTTGATGTCTTGACCAGATCACAAGGGCTAGTTTCAAGGTCTGTGAGAGGTTGTGTCATATGGTGATGGTTGTGGGAAGGTTCTTCCATCGAGAATGACAATATCCCTGAGGAAGTTGCACTCTGCTGATTAAGAAAGCTGAGCCAGGAGGTGATGGCTTCTTCAATCCCAGAACTTGGAAGGCAGAAGTACATGCAACACACACAAAAAAAGAAACACAGAATATATCATATAAAACTAAGAGAAAACATATGTAGATGTACAGATGAAGATACTTGGGACTGGGTTAATTATAGGTTAATTTTATCTGTGAGTAGTCACTTGCACAATAAACTGATTAACCCAAAAGTTCTAGCTGTAAGGATTCATACCCAGCTGCTCTCCATGACACAAAGGGAACCAAAAGAGAGCAAGCCTGTCCTGAACCCCAGACCAAATACCATGTTCCAGTTCACCTCTGTGACCATGCAAAAATTGGCATGTTCAGTGCCATAAGTGAGTCTGGTTGCATCTCTCACTACAATTCCTCATTTATTCTAAAGAAAAAGATTTATACTTAATACAAAATTATATACAAATAGAGCATATGTCAAGTATGCACTGAGATAGATAAATAAGAACACACACCCTTAAAACCTGTTGCCAGTGAAATAAAAAGAGCAAATGGCAAGAAGCATATACCCAGTCAGTCCTAGGTTAAAGGCAAAATGGATTTCCATAGAGTTGCCTTAAAATGGAAAGTTTAAATCATGTATCTAAAATTTCTATCTAGGAAGAGAGAACAATACTTCTGACATCATGTCTGCTTGTAGAGAAAAATGCTGACAACCTCCTGTACCTAAGAATGAAGAAAACTGTTATTTTTCAGGAAGTTTCTATCTAGAGAATATGTGAGAAAAACTATGGAGTCTGTAGTCCCATCTGTGCAGATATGGTCTGTAATAGCTCAGAGGGACAAATGATTCATCAATGATTATGTTATGTTCTATGTCATGTTCCCTTGTGTTATCTCTGCAAAGACTCTACATCCATACAGAAGAGAAAGCTTATAAATTTGAAGCATGTGGGAACAACCTCTCTTGGGTTCTTCAAGCTTAACTCTCATTACAGAAACCACCTGAGAAAAAACACTCACAATGTTAAAATGTGGCAAATTTATTGGAGTGATCAAATTGTCAAATCTAATACAGCATCAGTAATGGAATAAAACCTATAAATCGTACAGAATTTTAAAAAATTCTTTTAAAGAAGTTCTTTTTCCACATCCTTTCCACCATAGGCTGTCGTTGGTGTTATTGATTTTAGTCATTCTGATTGCAGTAAGATGGTATCTCAGAGTGGTTTTGAGCTGCGTTTCCCTGATGGCTAAGAATGTTGAGCACTTTCTCAACTTTCTTTCATCCATTTTAGAATCCTCTGTTGAGAATTCTCTATTTAGTTCTGCACTCCACTTTTTAATTACATTGTTTGGTGTTTTGTTGGATAGCTTATTGTGTTCATTGAATATTTTGGAGATCAGCCCTCTGTCAGATGTGGGGTTGGTGAAGATCTGTTCCCATTCTGTGGGCTGGCGTTTTACCTTGCTGATTGTGCCCTTTGCCTTACAGAAGCTTCTAAGTTTCAAGAGGTCCTATTTATTAATTGTCAATCTCAATGTTTGTGCTACTGATGTTAGGTTCAGAAAGTGGTCTCCTGTACCAATTTGTTTGAGGGTACCACCTATGTCCTATTCTAGGATGTTCAGTGTAGCTGAATATTTGTTGAGGTACTTGATCCATTGGGAATTAAGTTTTGTGTATGGTGATAGCTATGGATCAGTTTGCAATCTTGTACATGTCAGAATCCATTTATGCCAACACAATTTGTTGAAGATGCTTTCCTTTTTCCATTGTATAACTTTAGCTTCCTTGTCAAAAATCAGGTGTTCACAGGTGTGTGAGTTAATATCAGGGTTTTCAATTAAATTTCATTGGTCAACATGTCTATTTTTATGCCAATACCAAGCTGTTTTCAGGACTATGGCTCTGTAACAGAGCTTGAATTCAGGGATGGTGATGCCTTCAGAAGTTCCTTTATTGTACAGGGTTGTTTTGGCTATTGTGTTTTTTTGTTGGTTTGTTTGTTTTTCCATAAGAATTTGGGTACTGTTCTTTCAAGGTTTGTGAAGAACTGTGTTGGGATTTTGATGGGAAATTTATTGAATCCATAGATTGCTTTTGGCAAGATTGTCATTTTTACTAGGTTGATCCTAGCTATCCAAGAGCATGGGAGATCTTTCCATTTCCTTGTATATACATTAATTTCATTATTTAAAGACTCAAAGTTCTTGCTATAAAGGTATTTATCATTTTTAGTTAGTGTTACCCCAAGATATTTTAAGTTTTTAGTTGCTATTGTAAAAGGAGATGTATCTCTGATTTCCTTCTCAGCATATTTATCATCTGTATATAGTAGCGACACATATTTTTTGAGTTAATCTTGTGTCCTGACACTTTGCTGAAGGTGTTTATCAGCTGTAGTAGAGTAGTCTTCATATAGATATCTATAATATATATATATATATCACATATATATCATATATATCACATATATATATATATATATATATATATATATATATGATAAATGGGCTGAGAAAGAAATCAGAGAAAGATAACCATTCCCAATAAACAAAAACAATATAAAATATCTTGTTCTGACTCTAACCAAAGCAGTGAAAGACCTGTGTGACAAGAACTTTAATTCTTTAAGAAGGAAATTGAAGAAGATGTCATAAAATTGAAAGATCTCCCATGCTCCTGCATAGATGGGATCAACATAATAAAATGGCAATCTTCCCAAAAGCAATCTATAGATTCAATGCAATCCCCATCAAAATCCCAACACAATTCTTCACAGAACTTGAATGAACAGTACTCAATTACATGTGGATAAACAAAAAGATACAGGATAAGAAAAGCAATCCTGTATAATAAAGGAACTTCCATAGGCATCACCATTCCTGAATTCACACACTACTATAAAACAACAATAATCCCAACATTATTTTGTCTGAAACACATTTTGGTGACTAGGGAATTTCCAAGATCACCTGAATCAAGATATGTATGTCACATTGCTTGTTGATCTACTAAGGAAAGTCCAAAGCCCTTGGATCTCAGTGTGCATTTCTCAGTAAACTTCTGTGGTAATCAGAAGTTTAGATTGTGTCCTGGTAGTTGATTAGGTTTATTTATGAGAACATTTGCTATGATTGAAGACCTGCGGTATCTCCTTATGAGGGATAATAAATATATAATAAATATAAATAAAAATACGTATCTGTGCACTTCTTAGGCCATTAGTTCTAAACATATATGTCACATAGTTTATTGAGTCATGAGCATGCTGTTTGGCTATCATCTTGAAAAGGGGCATATCTGGCCCATTTGGGGAATGTGATTGTGTCTGAAACATTCTAGTTCTGTTAGGTCTGATTGTTGTGAGGGAAAAATTGTTATGTTCCCTTGCTGAGATTCTACCTGTTTGCATCTATTCTCCTTAGTTTATAATGCATTGTCTCCAGAATCCTAAAAGTAGACTGGAATGTGACATCTTCATAGGAAGGGATACGTTGAAAGATACAGTATGCCAGTATGGACCATTTTATAGGTCCCTGTGTGAACTTCAAAGTCCCCAAACAATCAGGGACAGGAAAAGTGGTCCACAATCCAGCATGTAGGTGTGTGACAATCTGGAACTCATATAACTCATGTAGAAGTTGGTAAGATGTCTTTAAAGTAGATGAAAGTTACTTGTGCTTGATGTGAGGATGATGGAATGTCTAGGGACCCAGATGTACCTGGAGTAAAGTTAAATCCCTTTCATGAAATATGTTTGTTGTGATGATTTCATCAGGTATTACAATTGAGCTGGGAATTTGTGGGCCATAGGTTTTCTAGCCTAAGCCATTTTAATCAATATGTGATCCATTGAGGCTTCCTTTTGCACTGTTTTTCTGTTTCCATTTGCTTCTCCTAATAGAGGAACAGATGGAGAATCCATTGTAAGATGGAGAATAGGTGAGCTATTCTACCTGGAATAACACTTGTGTGAAATTCTGGTCTGCAGGCATGGACAACAGTACAGAACTTTGAGTGAACTACAAATGCCAAAAGAACTCCTGGTAGAGCAAAAGGATAGCACATCACCCTCCAAGGAGAGGCATCATCACAAACACCTCTCTCACTTGTGGTACTTGCTAGGATCTCTCCTACAATGTTGGAGTAAACCTGTGCCTGTATTGAAGATGAAGGGAAGACCTCAGAAAAGGAAAATACAAGATGAATGACAAAGTCCCATCCATCAGATGTGTTGAATGTTAGTGTTCTCTCTGCTTTTAAGAAAGGCGAAGGAGTTTGTGGGTCAATGATTTTCTGGTATAGGCCATAGTAAACTGGTGCTGATCCATTGAGGCTTACTCATGTTGTAATTTGTAATATAGGTCTGCTTCTCATAGAGTATGACAACATTGGACCACTTTTGTAAGTGGGCAAAGGTATTATCTATTATACATCGGAGGGCATATGTATGAGCATCCAGTTTACAGAAATGTACAGTGTTATAGTCCCTTGAGTGAAGTACAAAGGCTAAGAAGAATC
>NW_023277135.1:0-7500 GCF_003668045.3 Cricetulus griseus
GCGCACGGTTCTGAGCTGCCCAACACGGGTTTTATACAAGAGCAGTGTGTGCTCTTAGCTACTGAGCCATCCTGCCAACACAGAGATTTATTTATTCTTATTTATGTGTATGTGTGAGTCATGTGTCCGGTGCCTGTGGAGGCCAGAGGAGGGTGTTGGGATACCTGGAGCTGGAGTTACAGGCAGTTATGATACAATGCTGAGGACCAAACCCAGGTCCTCTGAAAGAGCAGCAAGGGCTCTTAACTGCTGAGCCACCTCTCCAGCTCTCAGTTATTTCTGTCCCCATTTGACAGTCTTACTCTATAGCTAGGCTAGCACGGAGCTCACTAGCCCCTGAAATTGCCCTCAGAGTGCTGGGATGGCAGTGGTATCCACCAGGCCACACTTTCTTATTTTTGAGTTTTAAGATACTTTCTCTCTTAGTATTGTTTGTTGAGATAATATCTCTCTACATAGTGCTGGCTGTCCTAGAACTCACTGTATAGGCCAAACTGGCCCTGAACTCTCAGAGATCTACCTGCCTCTGCCTCCCAAGTACTGCGATTAAGGTGTACACCACCACACCTGGCTCTCTCAGAGCACAGCTGGGACATGTTTAGGTTCAGTGTGGCTGTCTCAGGGAAAGGGAGTGCGTGTGGTAGGACAGGACTGTGCATGGCAGCGCCCTTGACTGTGGTAGCCCCAGAAGAGATGCAATTCAGATGTTATCAAATGGAATAAAACACCAAGTGCTAGCACATCCAAGTACTGGGATGCCATATAAAATGAGCAAATGAACTGCAACTATCAACACTGTCAGGGCCCTGTGACACCCCAATTATGGCGACTTGGCAGCTGAGAAAGGCCCTGCCCTTCTGCTTTCTTTAAGAGAATTCTCTTATCCTGCTGGCCTGAAAACAGGTTATGAACCTCCATTCCACCCTACCCTCAGAGGCCAAGACAGGTCTAGAGTCTAGACAGAATCCTATTGCCCGCTTTTGCTCTGGTGTCCTTGACAACTGGTGATAGCTCCTCAAAATCTTCAACATAGTAATACCATTCCTAGGTATTATTAACCAAGGAATCAACAATGTCAGTGCACCGGAGAGGGCCCAACATAGCCATTTATCATGGCCCCTTCATAATGGCAAGTGATAAAATCAGTGAGTGAAGACACGAAGAAACGTGTGGTATCAACAGCAATGGAGCTTTATTCAGTCATAAAGAAGAAAATAAAATGCAGAAAAATGGAGAAAACAGATCACCATGTTAAACGCAATAAAACAAATTCAGAAAGACAAATGTCACATATTTTCTTGTGTTTGCATAATCTTAAACTTTAAAAAGACACAATAGAAAGGGAATAATTTGGGAAGAGAGGGGGACCAATGCAAGGTTAATATGAGTAAAGAGCACTGTATGTATGTATGTATGTATGTATGTACACACAGACAGACATGTATGAAGCACCAAGCCCAGTTTATGTAACACTGAGAGTGGAGACCAGGGCTATGTACATGCATCTGTCAAACAACGGTTTTCTGTCCTGCTCAAGGACAAGGACAGGGGAAGTGGAGTGTGACCTTCCTGTCGTCTCAAATGCTAGTCTGGCACATCTTGGGACAGTGTGCTCCAGAGCCTGTCATACCCCTTTGCGGTTGAACCCCTGTGACAGGAAAGCCGTAGAACAAAAAGAAAACACGTTCACTTTAAACACCCACTGGCTCCAGGGGCTGCAGCCAGGCACCATGAGCCTGGGGTGTGCTGCTTCCTAACCCCAAAGCGTGGGCCCATTAACAAGCCTGTTCCATAAGTGCCTCTAATGATGATTCCACCCTTTGTGTGTGGACTCTGTACAGGGGGTTAGAGATTCAGGGTCAGGGACTGAGCCGAGCCCAGGGATCTCCCCAGAAGTTGCTTTTCTGACTAAAATTTTGGTGGGGCATTTTCCTGTGAAATTTTCCCCAGCTGTTACCTTGGTCTTAACTTCTCACATGGCACCTGTTTTTGCTTTTTGGTTAATGTGGTGGGCACATGTCTGGTCTGCAGCAAGAATCAATGGTGGGTTTTTCCTTGGTTATTGCCCTGTTTGGTGACTTGAACACAAATAGGACTTTTCAAAATTACTGACTGACAGAGAAGGAGAAATAACAACAGGACAAAGCTGCCACTCTCTCTTGAGTACAAGGAAGAAAAACTGACCCAGCAGACAGACCCGATTCCCTGGGGCATGTGGCTGGGTTTTAAGTACTGCTGGGAAAGGTTTACCTAGGAATTAAAAATTCATGTTAGGTCTTTAGAGTAAGCACATTTAAGAACATTCTTTTTAGCAGTTAAGCGCACTGGCTGTTCTTACAGAGGACCAGGGTTCAATTCCTAGCACCCACGTGGAGGGTCACACCTGTCTGTAACTCCAGTTTCAGGGTTTCTGACACCCTCACACAGACATGCCTGCATGCAAAACACCAATGAACATAGAATAAAAATAGAAAAATTTTTTTTTTAATCTTCCTGGCCTCGGACTCCCTCTGAAATTCAGGTTGGCTTTAGGCTCTCAACAATTCTGCCCCAGCTTCTTCCTGGTGTCACAGGAGTACACCACCAATCCTGGCCTTTCTTTTTTTGTTCCTTCTCCTCCTATTATTATTACTTCCTATATTATTGTTATTACATAAGCAATGCTGCTGAGAACAAGCCATCTGGCCCCTTGATTGTCAACTATCAGACCCTTCCAGATAAGGAGCAGAAGCCTGCAACTGCCCAGATTGGGCAGGAAAGGAGGCTGGAATTGGGGGTCACTTCTGTTGTCTCCCTAATAAGTAATGAGGATCACCTCTGCTATTCCTGAAACTCCATGAGGGAGGTGGTCAGGGAGTTACCTGCAGCTTCAGCTATGCCATTTTTGTGAGATGGGTCCATCACACACCTGAGTCTACACCGTTTCTTTGAGTTGTCATGCTAGCAAGTGGCGATTTTACTGGAGCAGCTGATACTCAGTGATGGACGGACGACTCTATTCCAGCTACAGGAAGCATCGCAGTTGTGGCTGCTCCAAGATGACCTGGCCTATTGTAGCCTGCTCCACTCTGGTGGGGGCCTTCCCAATGGCAGCTGGTGTACAGTCAGTGACTGGCATTGCTCCTGGCTGCATTTTTCAGTCGGTCCTGGTCCCTGGAGGCAGCCCTCCTGAGCACTACACCCCCCAGTGCAGCAACAGGAAGCCCTGGTGACAGCCTTTGCTGGGTGGTCTGCATTGCTAATTTACAGCGTTTATCACAGGGACAGTGGACATTGTGCTGCTTGCCTGAAAAGTAGATGAAACTCTGTGGCTTCTGGGACATGTCATGCCTCTGGGACAGCTGCTGCAAGTAACTGGATTCAGAAAGCAGTCAGGAGCAGAGTTGACTCTTCATACTGACTCTGGTGTGTGAAGAGCTGAGATGGGAAGAGGCAACAGACTGCAAGAGACAAGCAGAGGGCCCATGGGACAATCCAGTGGATAAAGGTGCTTGCTGCCAAGCCCAAGATTCTAACTGCAATCCCCAGAACCCTACAAGTTATACCTGCACACATGCACCCCCCACACCCAAAGCACACACTCACACACGCACGCACGCACGCACGCACGCACGCACGCACGCACACACATGCACACACCATTTAATCACATTTTAGGAAAGGGACCAGTGCATGAGCCACTACTGGAGAGGTTCCAGAAAGCTGGCAAGTTATCAACTCTGGCTGCTGCAGAATGACCAGAGGGCAAGGGACAACCATTTGGCATCTGTATTTGGAAGGGATACTGCAATAAAGGCCCAGTATAACAAGCTTCCTCCACAGAGGACCTAGAATCCAGCCCTGGCTTTGAGGGCCTGGAGTCACAGCCCTGGTTCTCAGACAGGGCAGAGCCCTTCTGCGCCCAGTCTCCATTTCCACTCTGAGCATCTGTGGAATGCTCAGAGCTTACTACCCACTGTGGGTGCCGGGGTCCTGTTTCTTTAGAGCCCTCAGGATGGTCTGGGTCTTAGCAGTGTCAGGAGCTACCTGGGTGACTACAGGTAGCTGTGCCTCTGGGCTCTGGCTTCGTCCCCTGAAGCACACTGGCTCTTAGACAGCAGTCTCCATGCTGCTCCTCTTTTGGGGATGGGGGTGGCTTTCCCCAGCTACCATTCTCATGTCACACACCACACAGTTCTCTGTGGCCCGAAGGCCTCTCCATTTCCATTTGACCTCCTGGCTCAGAACTGCAACCTGCTTCTCCTCAGGATTAGCACCAGGTCCAGAGCAGGTGTGGAAGGCAGGTTTGGAATGGCACCCATTCCCAACCCTTCATCTATTATCTCCCAAACACCTCTTTAGTACCAGCCTTATGTCAAGCCTGGCAGGGTAGCAGTAAGTAGTCCATAAGTGGCTTTCCACCTGACCCAGGAAATCACTTAAAGTGTACACTGATACAGATACAACGTGGGAGAGCAGGAGGGGAGCATCCTGTCAGGTGGGAGCGGTCAAGGAAGTCTGTTCTGTCTTGCTTGAAGAGAATGTACGCAGAGTTAATCAGGATATGTCAGAAGGAAAATACATGCCCTTCATTTCAAAGGCAGGAAATCCAGAGCCGCAGAGTAAAGCTAGCATGGTCACACTCACATTCAAGGGGGGCTCTGATCACTCAAGTGCATTAGCCTTGCTACTCTGGGCTCGGGCCCTTACTTCCCAGATGGACACTCACGGACCCTGAGACGTTTCCCTGCTCATCTGCTCATTTCCTCCTTTCTCTGGCCATGGCTGCTTTGGCATGCTCAGTGTCTACAACACCCCAGCATCTATACTTCATGTGTATAACAAGTCCTGTAATGAATACTACCATCCATCGAGCCAGGAGAGGAGCTCTTGGAATCAATTTCCTGCTGCATTTGAGAGGGTCACCAAGCCCTCAACTATAAGCCTTTCTTACCTGTGGGCCCAGGAAGGAGCCAGGAATTCTCAACTGCGCTATTCACTTGTCCCAGGAGATATCTCCTTAACTGCCAGCAGGCAGACACTGGGATTATAAAGGACAAAAGATGTAAAGCACACTAACATGCTCTGAGTACAAAAAAGAAGAAATAAGAAGGCCTCTGAGGCTAAGATCCCCCACAGCCCACCAATACTGCCTGCCCTCTATTATAATGCCATGGGACATCATTAGATCTTGGAAACAGAATGGTGTCAAATCTAGAGGGCCACATCTGGGGACCGGGGGCTTAATATAAGACATCAAGTGTACCAGTCACCTCCACCCGCAGGGAGGGCTTCAGGCGGTAATCATGAACCAGCAACAGAAGATGGAGCCAAGACAACCATCTTCTGGGTGTTTACTAACCAAAACTTGGAGGTCAAAACCAGAGGCTAACACTAAAAGGGCAGCCCCTCCCTGCACTGTCAGTCTAGACCCAGGGTATTACGATTAAAGGGCATTCGCGTGGCCAGTCGCCTGTCCTCTTCGTCAGGGAGGCCATGGAGACCCCAGGGGTAGGACTTTAACCAGCAGACGTTCTGCAAAGAGGAAGGTCATCGGAGAGGAAATGTTCTCATTGCTTTCACGAGAGGTCACATGCTCAACAGTGTATTACAGGATGGCACAAGGGGAGGGGAAAGCTAAAGGAGCCAATGGCTCTCTGAGGTAACCCTCAAGGAGCCCCACTTCCAGCTCGCTCTCTGCGTCATGTTTACAGCTGAAATTAGATCAATCAGCTTCCTGCTCCAGCCACCTCCCTGCCGTTGCAGACCCCCCTTTAGACCACAGTCAAAATAAACTCCTGTGGCCATGCATTTTGCCACAGCAACAGACAAGTCACTAACACAGACACCTCCAAAGCCAGCCCAAGCAGGCACAGAAAATGCTCTGGGCCTTGTGTGTGACAGGGTTGTGCCCCGGAGCCAGTCAGCTGACATAGTGCCCCTGTACTAGAAGGGTGACAGCTCCCAGCTCAACTAAGCCCCAAAGTCTTTATGAAACAAAGCTGAAAACCATTTCTATCCCAATACTGACTCTCTCTCCACAGACTCACTGTACAGAAAAAAGAGGTCTCCCCAGGCCATTGTATCTGACCTGAGCCTTTGTGTGCTCTCTTCTTTTCCAAGCAAAAAGTGTTATTTAGGGCTAAGTTCTGTTTATTTGAGATGTACATTTTGTATGGTGTTTCAACAAAAAGTCCTCCCTTTAAAATGCAACTTTAGGACTGCCTGGCTAGGTAGATAATCCGGGGTAATAAAAATATAATAAAAAGACTGACATAAGACCACTTATAAGCCAGCAGGCGAAAAACCCAAAATGAAAACTGTAAGATTTTGTTTTCATCTGTATTTTAGTATATGAATGTGCACAAATGTGTATCTTAAATCTACATGTAAACTTCTATCTATACATGTGTTTGTACGTTATGTACTTGTTACCTCACTGATAAGGGAAAAACTGAGCTCATAAAGTTAACCTAAATGCTTTTTTCTTATTTATTTATTTATTATATGTATATGTGTTGTACACATACACACACAGACACATACATATATAAATACATACCCATACACACTCCAGATTAAAAGTAGACAACAAAACTGAAAACACCAGCAGAAGTAAAACTGTGCAACTGTTGTCTATTAAGGAATATATCTTACAAGACACCTGCCAGTGTTCTGAGAGGCTAGGCTATGAAGCATAAGAAAAACAAAATCCAATTTAAAAAAAATGGACTCCAGGTATACACAGCTTAACAGTCCTTCCTTCTAAACCAAACCTCTCAGTTACTTACATTTGACTAAAAGGATCTTTTTGTCACTGCCTGCCACTTACAAACAGAGGATCAGATCAGAGCAACAGAAACAAATCTTATCCTGGCAACAAGTGACCAAGACTAAAATGCAGGATGGTTGATTGATGGGGGAGGTCCTTCCATATGAATATATGTTTCTCTTATTGGTTGCTGATTAAGCTGTTGGGCCAATGGACAGGCAGGATGTAGCCAGGCAGGAAGTACAGGCAGGGCTATCAGAGTAGGAGAAGTCTGGGAAGAGAAACACAGGGAGCTGCCAGAGAAACACCATGTAGCTAGCTGCCGTAGGAGTAATGGGGGGGGGGGTGCCATGTAGCTGCTGAGGGAGTAGGAGGTCCAGGCATCACCAGTAAGCCAACAACATGTGGGGATACACAGACTAATAGAAATGGGCTAATAATTAAGAGAGAGCTAGCCAATAAGAAGCCTGAGCCATTGGCCAAACAGTTTATAATATGAGCCTCTGTGTGTATATTTGGGACTAAACAGCTGTGGGATCAGGAGGGACAGAAACTCTGTCTACAGTTAGTTGATGAGCAATTTCTTCAGAGAAAATTGTTCCGAGACAAGGGATAAAGTTCGAAAACAAGACAATGACACACAGAAAAAAGGGAGGAAGGGAGACGGGAAGGGAGGGAGAATCGAGTCATTTGTGTCAGCCCTTCCAAAATTAACAAAAGCTGAGAGGTTACAAACCACAGGTTCCTTT
>NW_023277135.1:12500-27218 GCF_003668045.3 Cricetulus griseus
GGTGTGTAGTGATGACCAATGAAACCCTTAGGCTGTTCTCTACCAGGACAGTTGCTCTGTTTTCCTTCTTGTCTCCTTTAAATGTAATACTTTATTTTAGAAACCCTGTGGATCACAGACTAGCCCTGAACTTGGTAGGCAGCCTAGGCTGGTAGCAAATTCATTCTTAATCCTCCACTTCTGTTCCATAGAGTTTTGGGGTTACAGGTGAACACAACCACACTTGTCAGAAATCAAGAAACCCTACTTTTATTTTTTTCTACAGTGCTGGTGACCAAATCCAGGGCGTCTGCATGCTACACAAGCACATTGTCATTGAGCCACATGCCCAACTCTTTCCCAGATTAAGTCTGTAAAAACTGTCAAACCAAAACCCTTTGGGTGCCATTTTTGGAACACTTACTCTGGGCAATTGGAATTCATGCTTTCTCCTTGGGTGGCTCTTCTCATTTTGGCTGGGATAAACGTTTTGCTCTCTCACTTGGTGTGCCTTGCTGGGCCTTTTCAGTTTGATGCTTATGAATATGCATGGAACACAGGCACTAGGCAATCACACTCACGCGCCTGAGCTCATAGTGCATACCTGGCTCACAGTGTCTACTTAGTAAATGCTTACTGAAAGAATAATGAGTGTATGCAGTATGAAGGGACATTCCTTAATATCTTGTCTTTCTTGGGCTTCTTTGGTGGCACCATTTAACAAAGGGACTCTAAGTGTCTTGAGGACATGAAGCACATTTCTCAGTGAGGCTTGTGATCTGTGTGTCAGTCATTTGTCTCTGGATATTGTTTCAGCTCCTCCTTCTTTATATGGGCAGTAGGGAAGGGAATTTGTGGTAAAAATAAGAATTTATTTTTTGATCTAAGTTATCTCTGACAGACCTGGGATTTGGGAGGCCCCAATTTACATATGGGAAGAATTGGGTGTAATGGTCTCTGTCAGCAGGAGGCAAGTTTGGGGTGTGTTGACATATATTCTAACCAGAGCATGTGGGAAGCGATGCCAAGTCACAGGGAACCATGGGTGTGCTATTCCAACCAGGTAACAGAGCTGGCTGCCAAGTTGGACTTCATTTAGGTTTGTTTCTGAGCGAGCCTCTGAAGAAACAAAACAGCCACATTTCAGTGACAACAGTCTCATAGCCGAGGCACAATCTTCATCTGTGGATGTATGTTGTCCTCATTTATTAGCCAGTGGTATAGTAGGGAAAAACCATTTTCTGTGGAATGGAAAGAAGAAAACAGTGGTGGCCAGAGGGCAGCCCAAGCTCTTGCCTTCCCCTGCTGGTGAAAAGGCAATTCAATTTGCAAGAGAGCACTAGTCAGCCACCGGAGTAATGCCCTTCTGGGTTGCAAATGTGTCTCTCCAGCTCCATTAAGGCGCCTTGCCCAAACCATACAACCCAGGGAGTGTGGAGCCAGGACCACCTCCCTCTGCTTTTCTCCTGGAAGCTGAGCGTGTGTGAGTCCCCCGACAACCCTTCACACTTTCCCTGGATCATTGCTCCCAGTTAGAGCAGAATAGTGACTGCTTTTGAATTTCCTGATGCCGATGGCTCGGTTGTTACATATATGGTCTGAATCTTAGCCTGTGGGGGGCACAGAAATGGAGCTGAAATGAAACAGGCCTCCTGGGCGCACGGCGTTCCTCTCTCACCCTCATTGTCGAAGCCAAGCAGCATCCTGTGGCAGGGACTCGGCTGATGCCCTGGTGTTTTGTTTTGTTTTGCTTTGTTTTGCTTTAGCAGGAGTGTAAAGGGAGGAAGCGATAAAGTCTAGTATCTTGATTGGATCTGTTTTTCTACAGAAGGGAGAGTGCAAATGGGTACTCTTCTGTTTCCCAGATAGGAGAGTGGCAGGCCGTCCAACAGGTCTTTGCCAGCATCTTCATGTTGATGCCCTCAGTGAGCTAGGTAAATTAACAGCGACCTTCTTGGGCACCCGAAAGGCCTTTGATCTGACTGCTGATGCCCTTCCATCACCCCAGCTCTTGGTTCCAGCCCTTTCTGCTGCTGTTGTAGAGCTCCCCTAATCAGGACAGACCAGAGTTACCTCATGCCATGGAGAAAAATCTGCTGATATATGCAGACTGGCTCTCTGGGTTGTATTTGGAGGAGAGACTTCAGAGGATGGTGGAAGCCCTTTCAATAGTCCTTCCCACAAGCGACTGTATTATTAACAGCCAACCACCCTTCCTAGTCACACCGCTGTGGGTGCTTTTCATGGGAAGGAAGTGATGAGAGAGTAACTTCATAGCAAGGCCTTGATGAACAGTATTTCCTAAGAGCAGAAGGGCATACAGGGAAGGCAGAATAATTCTGTACCACTGAGGAAAGATCCATGACATAAGGGACATGACATGCAAAGAAAGATCCATGACATAAGGGACACGACATGCAAAGAAGGATCCATGACATGAAAGAAGGGCTGAGGCGTATACTTTGGCAGGTGTGGGGCAAGAGCTCACAGCACACCAATCTGTCATTCAGTTTTCTCTTCTCTGAGGTTTACCAACGTCAAGAAGCAAAGGAGCAGAAGACCCCAGCTGAGAGTTAGGTGGCCGGAGCCTGAGGCATAAGGTCCCATGAGCTTAGTGGTTTAGTGGCTCCTGCTGTGACTGTTAACCCATGCCAACTTCCCTAGCCTAGACCCACAGCTGTTGTGACAGCTCCACCCATCCCTCCTTGGGTGTGACTTTTCTGTGGCTTCCAGCAGGGCAGAGCATCGTAGGTCCATCCCTGGGCTCAGTCTGTTTGAGAAACAGAAAACATGAGTCCAGTGAATTCCTGTCCAGGGCCAGACAAGCAGAGAGGGATGGGTTCTAAGTTGTGCAGAGGAGGGGGCATGTGGCAAGACTTCCCGGGAAGAAAAGCCTGTGGTCAGTGGGAAGGGGCACAGGACAACAGGTTGAGGAAGTAAACAGTGGCAGTGAGGCTGGGAGGTGCCGAGTCCTGTGGAGGAAAAACAAAAGGAGGCACTGTTAGAACAGTCCAGGCAGTGTAGCAGTGAGTCTCAACCCAGGTGTGTCCAAAACAAATCAAGAAATGAAAACAAATTATCCATCAGGCATCCGCTAGCTCCGTGTGTGCTTAGGTTGATTCTGTAAGGTGAACTGACCTGTGGCTTGGGCCCTCCAAAGCTGAACTCGGTGTGGTTTGAGAACAAACTGTTCAGGGAAGGAAGGGTAGAGTAGGAAGAGCCATCCTCCTGTTGACAGCTTCAAACTCAAGTAGACATTGGTACTCAAGTTAGCCCATATACCCACAGGATCCTGTTGGGGATGGGGTGGGTTGTGAGAGAGTGAGCAAATGCATGTATGTTTATGGGTATGTAGCTGTGTGTGTAAGATTTTTAAACAAAGCCAAAGCTGAAGAGCAGAGTGGTAAAGGCAGGTTTTAGGCAGGAACTGTTAAAATTGGAGAAATGGGGTTTTGCCCGTAGATTTTACTTTGCACATGCTAGGCAAGTTTGGTATCACTAAGCTATATCCACAGCCCTTGCTGTTAATAGGGCTAGCTTCTGTTTTGAATCACCACATTCAAGTGGAAGTCTGTTGACAAAGAGCAGGAATGTAGAGGAATTTACTAGAACACAAGCATGGAGTCAGGGGTTCTTGCTACTTCAATAAGGTACTCAGAGATGGAGAATAGAGGTGAGAAACTGGGCCACACATTGAGGGTAATCGGATGTAATGAGTGGAGGGTTCTCTCTATATGGGTTAGTGGGTCTGTCTTTGGGGTACTGACATGAGATCTAGGCTCACACAGAAAATGAGCTTGGGCTTGTGGGGAAAGGACAATGCATAATTGAGCACCCAGGTCAAAGTCCCATTTCAAGGTCTCTTAGACCCCCCCTTTCTGTTTTCCTCCCCAGTGTGGCCTCAATGAATAAGCCATCTAGCTGTCTCTTTAAGTGATTATACTGGGACAGGTGGCCTGCTAGGCTGCCAGAGCCAAGATTTTGTTTTAAAACCTGGTATCCTCACATCCTCACCCACCCTCTCGAAGAAGTTTCCAGAAAACAGTGCAGCAGGCCCAGGGCCCCTGCAAGGCTCTGGTGTCCTCTGACCACGGCTTCCACTGTGCTGGTCTCCTGGAGCTTCTACATGAAGTGCCATGAACTGGGTGGCCTAAGACATCAGACACTTACTCTTCCGCGTGCCTAGGAGCTGTGGACTGTCGTCTGGCTACCTACCGCTCTCTGGCCCTTTTGGCCATTTGTATTAGTGCAGCATGCCACTCCCATCTCTGCCCCTGACATTATTTCACATGTGTTGGCATGGAATACCGTTCACTCCAAAGGAATTGAGAATTTATTCTGAGCCAAGGCTGAGTGGCATGGCCTGAAAAACTTGTCCCATGTGACATGTTTAATTTTCTAAATAGTTATATGACCTATAGTAATCATATTGGGACAAAAGGCATTTTCCCAATATGTTGCTGGGAACATCAGGTGGGCAAGTTACTTCAAGGCAGGGAACCCTCTGTGCTAGGTCTCAGGTGCTATTCGATAAGATTCTTCGTTAGGGTGGGTGCAAGGGACAGGTCTGCTAATTGTACAGTCAGACAATTTTACCTGGTAGTCAAAGGTGCTAGGTCAGGTCCAGAGACAGTGGCTAGTGAAGGAATGAAAGGTAGCCCAAGACGATGTGGCTCTCCAGCTGTCATGATCCAGCTCACCACAATCAGGCAGTTCTTAACATTTGTCTATGAAATCTTTCAACATAAGCATGGCATTTTCACAAGTGACGCTGACCATTTTTATAAAGACGCCAGCCATCTTGAGCCTACATTAACGACCTCATCTTCACTGGATGATGTCTTCAGATGTCCTACTGTTAATTAAGGTCATACTCACAAGCTTAAGGGATAAAGGGTTCATTGTGTCCTTTGGGGAACACACTTCCACCCTTAACACCCTCCATTCCCAAACACCAGTCTTCCTAGACACCCTCCCCTCTTAGAGTTCCATCTGCTGTCACCCCATCTCCAGCTTTCTACCTTAGAGCCCCATTAACTGTCAGAAGCCAGCCTTGGCAACCCCTATGCCTAGCTAGCCGCCAGCCAGTCTAGCATCCCACCCCTCAGGTTCCGGGACCTGGCCTGAGAAGCAACTAACCACCCATTCCTTCTCCCACACAGGGGATTCCGGATACCTGCCTGAGAGAAATTAACATTCATTCCTCCCCCACCTCCTTTTTCTCTGCTTCCTCCTTTCTCTATAAAAATCCCTTGTAATAATAAATGGGCCTTGACAAGAAAACCTGCTTGGTCCCATTCTTTCTTTCCCGCCCATCATTTTCAGGCTGATCCACCTTGGACTCACGAATTACCGGAGCCCCTTGGGCCGGGGCAATTAACAAAGGGAGGATGAAGACGGGGGAAGCGTTTGCTTTAAAAACTGGTTGGCTATAAGGAGGTGAAATTTGGTGCCTTTGTTTCTCAGACCCTATCAAAATGGCCCCTTGGGAAAGTGGAGGCACTAGAGATCACCTGGATCTCAGGGGGGCCTTGTCCTGCACATGTAAGCTCAGAACAGATCATGGAAGCCAAGGGTGAAATGAAGCCACAGATCACATTGTCTGGGGATAGACTGTGGTTGCCCAGCTAGCAGGGGTGACCGGGGAATTTCACTGTTAGCTTCTAACAGTTTTAACCACTTGCCATTTTGAGGGTGACAGCAGGGAATTTCACAAATCAGCATGGAGACGCTCAAATGCTCTGAATGCCCTTGGTTTTCTTCAGGGAACACATTCCCACTGGAAGCCCCTGCTTCCTGGGCATGGCCACGCACTGTGAGGTAACCACACCAGCTTTCACTATAGTTTCTTTCTCACTTGGCAAACTGACTGTAAGGGGCAGGCATGGCGGTCAGAACTGCTGTGTGATGCTTGTGGCAGCCTGGGTGAGAGACAGGCCCTCTCCTCACCATTGGGCACACTAACTCAGTGCACCAGGTCAACCTGAGGTGTCTTGAATGCCTCAAGATGTGGATGTCTCTATTCCTCTCCAGGCTGTGGGAACCCAGAAAGTTGTGTTTGCTTTTTTTAAATTAACTAATTAATTTTAAATATTTATGAGTGTTTTACCTGTATTCATTAATGTGTACCATGTGCATACCTAGCACCCAAGGAAGTTCAAAGAAAGTATGGGACCCTCTAGAATTGAAGTTACAGACTCTGAGCCACTATGTGGGCTCCAGGAACCAAATCTATGTCCTCTGCAAGAGCAGCAAATGCTCTTGACTACTGAGCCAGCTCTACAGTCCCCCAAAGTTGCCTTTTTAAATGCCCAACACCCAGGATACCTGTAGTATCTGGATCCAGGCACATGCTCTGTTGTTTCTGGTGGTTCTGAAATGGGACAGACAGCATTAAGTGATTAAGTGGCAGGCTCTAGGGAATGAGGAGTCCTCTAGGAGTGTGTGTGTGTGTGTGTGTGTGTGTGTGTGTGGGTGTGTGTGTGCATGAGCACACACTGTGTACACCCACAAGCATGCTAATATGACTTCCCTTGGTAGGCAGTACATATAATATAACTACAAGAAGTTCATGGATGTTCTGTGTCAGAAGAACTTTGCCCTGGCTTTGCCCTAACTCTTCCCAAGAGAGAGGTGGACAGGCGTCTACCATCAAGGGTACCGTGACAGAACAAAGAAATGATTCCACCTAAGTCTAGTCTGGTGAGCCAGTGAGTTTATTGGGATTTTTTTACAACATCACTAAAAAAAGGTTCCACTCAAACCTTGGTAACCTCAAAGTTGCATAGAAGGAGCACCCCCACCTCCCCCCAAGTTCTGTTGCACCTCCAGAGGCCATAGGAAGCTGGTGGGGTATCTGGAATCTCAGATGGGAGTATGATGACCCCTCCCCCATGATGGAGCTTCTACAGGCCTGATGTATAGGGAAACCACCATGGCTGACAGACAGCCTGCAGGGATGGAGTCAGCGAGTGAGCTGAAGGTACAGAACCAGGGGCAAGGACACTAAGGAGAGGTTGCCTGTGAAGCATGCTTTTCAAAAATAAACATTTGTAAAGGGGACAGGAAGTAACTTGTGGGTAGGGAGATGTCTTAGTCACTATTGTATTGTTGTGAAGAGGCACCTTGAACAAGGCAACTCTTATAAAAGAAAGCATTTAATTGGAGGCTAGCTTACAGTTTCAGTGGTTTAGTTCATTGTCACCACAGTGGTGAGCGTGGCAGCAGGCATGGCAGACATCATGCTGGAGAAGTAGATGACAGTACCACCCTCATCCACAGGCAGAGAGACTAGACCTGTCATGGGCTTTTGAAACCTCCCAGCCTGACCCCAGTGACACTTCCTGCAAATCTTTGCAGTCCTTTCAAACAGTGCAGCTGGCCCCCATGACTAAGCATTCAGATGTACGAGGGCCATTTTTATTCAGATAACCATAGGAGACAAAACAGGTGTTTGGAGTACCCAGAGAGGTACTTCATACCTCCATCTGGACTCTCAGGTTTAGTGGGAACATGTAACTGGGGTCAGTTACATAGTCAGGCAATTAAAAATACTTTGGAATATTTTTTTACCCTCAAAATCAGATTGTAGCTTATTAGCATTTTTAAATATTAAGAAGATGTCATGAATATTATGTTTAAGAAACAAGCTTGGTGCCTGAAAGATGCCTCAGTGAGCAAAGGTGTTTGCAGGAATCACATACAGATGGAGGAGAGAATCATCTCTTCAAAGTTGTCCTCAAGACCTCCACACGCATGCTGTGGCATGCACTCATCCTTAACATATGTGTGCAGGCATACCACATGTACACACATACAAATAATAAATGCACATTTTAAAAAATACGAAAAGCTTGTGAGGGACTGACTTAGGCTCCTCATCCCCAGCCCCCCAGAGCAGACCTCAGAACTGGGGAGAAGGCTTCTCAAGCCATACAGTGTATGAGAAGACAAGGCCCATGGAGTACTGAATGGTTTTGTTGTAGCAGGGTCTTACTTCAGATGTATTTTACGGCTTAAGTGTGTCCCCTCAAGTCTGTATGTGGGATCTGTAATGCCTAGAACCTCCTAGGATGGCCCTGTTTAGAGATGCAGTCTGAAAAGAGGCAAATTAAAACAAAGTCACTAGAGCAGGTGCTAATTCTGGACACACCATCTTTAGGAGACACCAGGCCTGTGAGCACCTTGATCTGGGCTAGGTCAGTGGTCTTCTACTGATCTCTCTCCATCCCCACCACATGTGAGTGTGTGTGTGTGTGTGTGTGTGTATGTGTGTGTGTGTGTGTGTGTGTATGCACTCACATGCACGTGTGTATGTCTGTGTGGGTATGTGTGTGCTTGTGTGTATGTCTGTGGATCTGTGTGTGGGTCTGTGTGTGTGTGCACTCGCATGTGTGTGTATGTCTGTGTGAGTGTGTGTGTGCTTGTGTGTATGTCTGTGTGTGTGTGCATGTGCATGTGTATGTCTGTGGGTCTGTGTGTGTGTGCACTCGCATGCGTGTGTATGTCTGTGTGAGTGTGTGTGTGCTTGTGTGTATGTCTGTGGATCTGTGTGTGGGTCTGTGTGTGTGTGCACTCGCATGTGTGTGTATGTCTGTGTGAGTGTGTGTGTTTGTGTGTGCACTCACATGCGTGTGTATGTCTGTGGGTATGTGTGTGCTTGTGTGTATGTCTGTGGATCTGTGTGTGGGTCTGTGTGTGTGTGCACTCGCATGTGTGTGTATGTCTGTGTGAGTGTGTGTGTGCTTGTGTGTATGTCTGTGTGTGTGTGCATGTGCATGTGTATGTCTGTGGGTCTGTGTGTGTGTGCACTCGCATGCGTGTGTATGTCTGTGTGAGTGTGTGTGTGCTTGTGTGTATGTCTGTGTGTGTGTATGTGCATGTGCGTGTGTATGTCTGTGGGTCTGTGTGTGTGTGCACTCGCATGCGTGTGTATGTCTCTGTGTGTGTGTGTGTGTGTGTATCTGGAGGGGCACACATGTATGCAGATGTGTAACACTTAGAGCAGGGGGTCATGTGTACTGGAGACTGACCTTTTGGTGTCCTCTGGATTACCCAAACGCAGAGCATCTGCTCTCCAGTGCTCCAGGGTCGGGGGCCTAAGGTGCTGCACCACTTGGCTCTGCTCTCTCCAGGCCAGGCGTATGCCCTACGCTTCCAGACTGAGTCTCTGCTATACTTGAGTTGATTTTTCTTGCTTGCTCATCAGTGCTGTTCTGCTGAGCGCGTCTACAGAAGTCTGTAAATCTTATCTCCTGTGGTATCCTTTTTTTCATTGCTGGAGTTCACTTAATTCAGATACAGTGTGGGGACATGATGGCAGTAACCACAGCCCTTTCCACAGACTCAGATTCACACCTGCTCTGGCAGAGGCTGTAGCCCAGGCAATCTGGAGAGACACAAGAGACTGAGGTCAAGTTCCTGTACCACCTTCCCTATGAGAGGTTTGATCTCCTACCAGGCAGGTAGGCTGACGTGGCCTTCTCTGGATGGAATACCAGCAGATGGAGTCAAGATGTCCACACCAAGTCACCGGCAACTTTGGATGCTGCCTTCAACTGTGCAACAAAGACATTAGTCAGCAAGACCCCTGGCGATTCCTCTCAGCCGGAGAAGCTGGTGAACTGTGAGTGTGCCAAAGGTCAGTTCTCCTGTGGGCTCCTGTGAGCACCTGTGAGCTCCTGTGGGCGCCTGTGAGCTCCTGTGAGCGCCTGTGAGCTCCTGTGGGCGCCTGTGAGCTCCTGTGGGCTCCTGTGAGCTCCTGTGAGCGCCTGTGAGCTCCTGTGGGCTCCTGTGAGCGCCTGTGAGCGCCTGTGAGCGCCTGTGGGCTCCTGTGAGCGCCTGTGAGCGCCTGTGAGCACCTGTGGGCTCCTGTGAGCTCCTGTGAGCGCCTGTGAGCTCCTGTGAGCGCCTGTGAGCGCCTGTGGGCGCCTGTGGGCTCCTGTGGGCTCCTGTGGGTGCCTGTGGGCTCCTGTGAGCTCCTGTGAGCACCTGTGAGCGCCTGTGAGCACCTGTGAGCGCCTGTGGGCTCCTGTGAGCTCCTGTGGGCGCCTGTGGGCTCCTGTGAGCGCCTGTGAGCGCCTGTGAGCGCCTGTGGGCTCCTGTGGGTGCCTGTGGGCTCCTGTGAGCTCCTGTGGGCTCCTGTGAGCTCCTGTGAGCGCCTGTGAGCGCCTGTGGGCTCCTGTGAGCGCCTGTGAGCTCCTGTGAGCTCCTGTGAGCGCCTGTGAGCTCCTGTGAGCGCCTGTGAGCGCCTGTGGGCTCCTGTGGGCTCCTGTGGGCTCCTGTGAGCTCCTGTGGGCTCCTGTGAGCGCCTGTGAGCGCCTGTGAGCGCCTGTGGGCTCCTGTGAGCGCCTGTGAGCTCCTGTGAGCTCCTGTGAGCGCCTGTGAGCGCCTGTGGGCTCCTGTGAGCTCCTGTGAGCGCCTGTGAGCGCCTGTGGGCACCTGTGAGCGCCTGTGGGCGCCTGTGAGCTCCTGTGGGCGCCTGTGAGCTCCTGTGGGCGCCTGTGAGCTCCTGTGGGCTCCTGTGAGCGCCTGTGGGCTCCTGTGAGCGCCTGTGAGCTCCTGTGAGCGCCTGTGAGCTCCTGTGGGCTCCTGTGAGCACCTGTGGGCTCCTGTGAGCGCCTGTGGGCTCCTGTGAGCGCCTGTGAGCTCCTGTGAGCGCCTGTGAGCTCCTGTGAGAGCCTGTGAGCTCCTGTGGGCTCCTGTGAGCACCTGTGGGCTCCTGTGAGCGCCTGTGAGCTCCTGTGGGCTCCTGTGAGCGCCTGTGGGCTCCTGTGAGCGCCTGTGAGCTCCTGTGAGCGCCTGTGAGCTCCTGTGAGAGCCTGTGGGCTCCTGTGAGCTCCTGTGGGCTCCTGTGAGCGCCTGTGGGTTCCTGTGGGCGCCTGTGAGCTCCTGTGGGCTCCTGTGGGCTCCTGTGAGTGCCTGTGAGCTCCTGTGAGCTCCTGTGGGTGCAAGATTGGGTGCAAGAGCGTAAAATACTGTATCAGTTTCCCCGTGAATTCACAGGCTTTGCCATCCGCCTGGCTTTGATGTCTTTCTTTTTGACTCTGTGGGTGGCCTGCTCCCAGTCACCTGTGCACTGCTATTGGTGTCCCGCTAGGGAAACTCAGCTGTCCAGGGGCCACACACCGTTAAACCCTAAGAGAAGGGAGGGAATGTCTCTAGGATACAGTCCTGTTTAGTTGCTACAATCAAACATCTTGTACTCCCTGGGTGGGGACGCCTGGACTGTTAGTGTGTGCACTGGCGGGAACTGGAACAGCTGTGGCACTCAGCTAATGAAGAGCCTGCTGAACAAATCTCACTGGAGATGCCTCTCTTGACTGATCCAGCCTGAGCAACTTTTCCACTCTCTGGTCCATTGTAGCTCCTATGGGAGTTCTGTCAGCTACCCTCGCTTGCCCGTGTGTGAACCTGATAAGGCCTGATATTGGGCAGTAGCTGCTGAGCTAGTCCAGGCGGCTGGTTCTCTGCACATCAGATCTCACTCACCAAGCGATGGCGGTGCCCAAGCCTCACTGACTCCAATGTGCCCACTGCTTTGAAATGAAATAATCTGGACACTATGAAAATTGATGAATAGCAAATGAAGAAGGTGGGAAATGCAGCTTGCTTAGCACATGTGACACCGTGTGTTTGATTCCTAGCACTGAAAGAAGAAAAGGAGGGTGCTTTCCCTGTGTTGGCAAATAGCTCCCCAAACCGCTGTCAAAATAGGAGTGTACAACCAGAAGAAATAACCCCCTGATGGCTCCATTCAGCTCTCAGTTTTGATAATGAAACCATAACCAGATCTCAGTGATGTGCTATGGTGTGGGCTGTGAGTGACTTGCCTATTGTCGCATCACTCAAGAGGCTGAGCAAAAGAATTGGTGGGATTTCAAGGCCAGCTTGGGTTACATAGCAAGGGCCCATCTGTAAAGAAAAACAGAAAACAACTTGGGGTCTGGGGAAGGAGCTCAGTGGGTGGAGAGCTTGCCCAGTATAGACAGAGACATGGGTTTGGGGTCTGGGGAAGGAGCTCAGTGGGTGGAGAGCTTACCCAGTATAGACAAAGCTCTAGGTTCCAGCCCCAGAACTGAATAAACAGAATATGATGCACGTCTATAACCCAATCACTAAGGAGGTGGTGGCAGAAGGACCAGAAGTTCAAGGTCATCCTTGGCTACATAGAAAATCTGAGGCCAGCCTGGGCTACTTGAGACCCTACCAAACAAGACAATAAAATACAACATTCAAACCAGTACCAATAACTAACTAAAGAAATAGGATATTTTTTTGAGACAGGGTTTCTCTGAGTCCAGGCTGTTCTGGAACTCTCTCTGGAGAGAGAGAGAGAGAGACAGAGAGAGAGAGAGAGAGAGACAGAGAGAGAGAGACAGAGAGAGAGAGACAGAGAGAGACAGAGAGAGACAGAGAGAGAGAGACAGAGAGAGACAGAGAGAGAGACACAGACAGAGACAAGGACACACAGACAGAGACAGGGACACACAGAGAGAGAGGAGAGAGAGACTAGCCTGGAACTCACAATCCCAAGAGCTGTGATTAAAGCTGTCTGCCACTACCAGCCAGCAATATATGACTTATATACACGTCTGCTATCCTTAACAACATTCTCTTAACTACCAGTGCACATCCTGGGGTATGAGAGCTCCTAGTGGGTTCCCCTGGCATAGTGGTGATGACGCTGGAGGGCAGGGAGGATAATCTGTTAATATCCCATCCCTTGATCACTGAATACTCACTGTGCACCGAGGGCCCAGTTTACGTATGGAGCAGGGCTAAAGGAGAGCAGTGCTTGGCCACAGGAGCTTCAGATGGGCAACTGCTGGACTACCCGTCCCCTCTCACGGTCCCATGCCTTCACCTAGGTTCTAGAACTCCTCAGAATGGTCTGACTGCAAACCCCAGCCAGACCGAAGGCCCCAGGACAAGGGCTCACCCTCAGGCTGGAGCCAGGAGACTATGCCATATTTGGGGTGGCCCTTGACCCTGGGCAGGCCCTTGGCTCCCTCCCACTCGACTAGAAGCAACCAAATCCTCAAATCAGTTTTCACACATTGGAGTGGCTCTGTGCTTTAAATCTAGAAATGTTGCAATCTGAAACTTGTTATAGTTTGAAAGTCATTCACACAGTCAGAAACAATATAAACTGGGAGCAGGCATCTGGCTTTATTCTTTTGACATTATTTATTTTAACCTTTTATATCAATTTGTGTGTGTGTGTGTGTGTGTGTGTGTGTGTGTGTGTGTGTGTGTGTGTGTATGCGCGCGCGTGCATGTGAGAGTATACATATATGTGCATGTATGTGCCACGGTAAACATGTGGAGGTCACAGACAACTCTGGGAGTTGATTCTCTCCTTATCCCATGTGGGTCCTGGGGTGACAGTCAGGTTATCGGGCTTGGCAGCAAGGGCTCTGACCCACTGAGCCATCTCACCAGTTTCTTTTAACAACTTTTAAACTAATCAAATCGTGGCTCAGTCTGCTCCTGCTGGCTTATGGGATAGGAGGAGGCCTAGACTTGGTATCCCCTCTCTGCTAGAAGCTTGGCTCGGACAAGTATTTGCTGGGCATTTTCTGCTTAAATAAAACCTGCCCTTCAGCTAGCTCACTGTATCTTCCTCTTTGTGCACACCACCAGTGTACTCCAAACTTGCACAAGACTGGCATAGAGACTGGGGCTCAGTCCTGGGCCACAGAGATAGGCTTTACCAAGTCTGCACTGATATGCCAAGCCAATGAGCCTTCATACACACGGGCACTTGTGTTCCCCATCCCTCTGGCCTGGACACAGGGAAGAAGTGAGAAGAAGATATTTCCAAATAGAAAATACTGTACCAGGGACAGTGCTGTCTCTGGGTGACAGGGCTGATCAGAAGAAAGGAGCTAGGTCCCATTTGTATCACTTTCCTAGAGCCTTTGCCCTTAGCACTGGGAGCCATGTGACAATCCCTCCCTTTACAAGAAATGGGGCTACCCAACAATGGATGGCAGGTTGGGGTGGGATTACAGGGACAACCAAACATCCACAGTCTTCTGCACTTAACTGAGCCTAGGGTTTGTTCTTGGTCAATGCTCAGGGGATTGCAAAGACTTACTGGTCTTTATACCATTTGCCTCAAGTCTTGAATGTTCAGACCAATCCTCTGTTGAGGTACCAACTGGCCACCTTTACAGGGGCCTTTGTAAGGCAATATCTTCTAAGCCAAACTTCATGAGATCAGCTGTGTCTGCTTGCAAGCATCCTTCAGATTCTGGTCTGTGAACCTCCGACATTGCCTAGAAGGAGTGGGCAGAGAAGGTTGTTGGACCCTCACCCTCTCTGGCTACCCCTCCCAGCTAGCCATTTGTGTTTAATTCTGCCCTAATGCCACATGCCTCATGGGAAGAGTATAAGCTACAGGTTCTAATGACAGGGGAAAAGAGCCTTCATCGGTACTGCTAAGGGGAAGCCATCATTCATGCCGGATGAAGACTTTTTGTGAAGTAACTGTCAGTAGCTCCTCCTGTCACACTTTCGCCAGTAACCCCTCACCCCTGCTCTGTAACAAACCCACTGGTTCTGGGGGTACCTTCAGTAGAACTGTACTTTGGTTTGTTGTTGAGACCTTAGCAGGAGGGGATGGATGTTGTTCACATTTCCCCAGGGAAGGAATGTCCCCAGCAGGTCAAGTGTATACTCGGTGCTAATCTTGAGACCTTGAATAGCCTTCAACCCTAGTTAGGAAGTCAGGGG